>NC_138149.1:4174900-4237400 GCF_964199315.1 Orbicella franksi | reverse complement strand
ATCTAAGACACATTCGTTTCTCAGGCGTTCTCAAATTTGCAACATGGACCGCTTTGAAGGCCCTGAGTCTTTTTCAATAGTGATACAGTAGAAAATGTTTAGAAATCTAATTTTCCTTGCATGGCAGATGACTTCATTTGCAATTTCGTGCGAGCGATGAAACAATGAAACTCAGGCGCATGCGTTTACCTACAACGTGTGAATGTTACGATTTATCAGCAACGTTTTAAAAGAGGATGTCATAATAAACAGGTTAAGGGGGAGTTATGCCTGAATTATTCGATTATACTTTGTGACTAAGTGTCACATAAGGCCTCTATTTTGAAATTAAAATGAAGTTAATGAAAAATTAAGTTAAAAAAAAGGCAAAAAAAACCAACAAAACAAAACAAAAAAAAACATCAGTTGATTATGCGAAAAGACAACGAGACAATTAGCGATGAAATGTGTGCAGATGTGTATTCAAGTCCAACTCCCCTAAAACCGACATCATAACCACTGCAAATGTACAATTTAAAAACTTAAATAATTGTCGCATTTATCTGAGTCCTTTATACAAAATTCAATACAGTCAAACCTGCCTCACAATCCCCAGATACGGACTACGGGCTATGGTGTCTGCCCTCAATATAGGGTTACGGTCACTGAATGCATCTAAAAAATCTTAACAACATGACTAATCAAACAAATTTACCATTTTAAAAACATGTAGCTAAGATAGGAACGTTAGCGGGCTGATAACTTGAAACCTTGAAGCTAACAAGAACCAGTGTATCAGTTCAAAGTATTGTGCAACATACAGAACCAGTATGATGAACATGATTTTTTCGCGACATACTCTCCATCATCTGTTGAAGCTGAGTTAACTTACGGTGAACAGCTAATACATCATGATGTTCAGGACCGAGCTTTTTCACACGAATGGAAAGGGCACGTTGATGATACTCTTTTGCCTTCTCCAGGTCACCCAGGGTGTGGTGTACTTCCCCCAGGTTATGGTAGGACGTTGCGACATCTAGATGATCAGAACCAAGCTTTTCCAGACGAATGGCAATTGAACGTTCATCATACTCTTTTGCCTTCTCCAGGTCACCCAGGGTGTGGTGTACTTCCCCCAGGTTATTGTAGGACCTTGCGACATCTAGATGATCAGGACCAAGCTTTTCCAGACTAATGGCAAGTGCACGTTCATGATACTCTTTCGCCTTCTCCAGGTCACCCAGGGTGTGCTGTACTTCCCCCAGGTTATTGTAGGGCGTTGCGACATCTAGATGATCAGGACCAAGCTTTTCCAGACCAATGGCAAGTGCACGTTCATGATACTCTTTTGCTTTCTCCAGGTCACCCAGGGTGCGGTGTACTTCCCCCAGGTTATTGTAGGACCTTGCGACATCTAGATGATCAGGACCAAGCTTTTCCAGACCAATGGCAAGTGCACGTTCATGATACTCTTTTGCCTTCTCCAGGTCACCCAGGGTGCGGTGTACTTCCCCCAGGTTATTGTAGGACCTTGCGACATCTAGATGATCAGGACCAAGCTTTTCCAGTTTAATGGCAAGTGCACGTTCATGATACTCTTTTGCCTTCTCCAGGTCACCCAGGGTGCGGTGTACTGAAGCCAGGTTATTGTAGGACCTTGCGACATGTAGATGATCAGGACCAAGCTTTTCAAGACTAATGGCAAGTGCACGTTCATGATACTCTTTTGCCTTCTCCAGGTCACCCAGGATGTGTTGTACTAAAGCCAGGTTATTGTAGGACGTTGCGAGATCTAGATGATCAGGACCAAACTTTTCCAGTTTAATGGCAAGTGCACGTTCATGATACTCTTTTGCCTTCTCCAGGTCACCCAGGGTGCGGTGTACTTCCCCCAGGTTATTGTAGGACCTTGCGACATCTAGATGATCAGGACCAAGCTTTTCCAGTTTAATGGCAAGTGCACGTTCATGATACTCTTTTGCCTTCTCCAGGTCACCCAGGGTGCGGTGTACTTCCCCCAGGTTATTGTAGAACCTTGCGACATGTAGATGATCAGGACCAAGCTTTTCCAGACCAATGGCAAGTGCACGTTCATGATACTCTTTTGCCTTCTCCAGGTCACCCAGGGTGTGGTGTACTTCCCCCAGGTTATTGTAGGACCTTGCGACATCTAGATGATCAGGACCAAGCTTTTCCAGTTTAATGGCAAGTGCACGTTCATGATACTCTTTTGCCTTCTCCAGGTCACCCAGGGTGTGGTGTACTGAAGCCAGGTTATTGTAGCACGCTGCGACATCTAGATGATCAGGACCAAGCTTTTCAAGACTAATGGCAAGTGCACGTTCATGATACTCTTTTGCCTTCTCCAGGTCACCCAGGGTGTGGTGTACTGAAGCCAGGTTATTGTAGGACCTTGCGACATCTAGATGATCAGGACCAAGCTTTTCAAGACTAATGGCAAGTGCACGTTCATGATACTCTTTTGCCTTCTCCAGGTCACCCAGGGTGTGTTGTACTAAAGCCAGGTTATTGTAGGACGTTGCGACATCTAGATGATCAGGACCAAACTTTTCCAGTTTAATGGCAAGTGCACGTTCATGATACTCTTTTGCCTTCTCCAGGTCACCCAGGGTGTGGTGTACTTCCCCCAGGTTATTGTAGGACCTTGCGACATCTAGATGATCAGGACCAAGCTTTTCCAGTTTAATGGCAAGTGCACGTTCATGATACTCTTTTGCCTTCTCCAGGTCACCCAGGGTGTGTTGTACTAAAGCCAGGTTATTGTAGGACGTTGCGACATCTAGATGATCAGGACCAAACTTTTCCAGTTTAATGGCAAGTGCACGTTCATGATACTCTTTTGCCTTCTCCAGGTCACCCAGGGTGCGGTGTACTTCCCCCAGGTTATTGTAGGACGTTGCGACATCTAGATGATCAGGACCAAGCTTTTCCAGTTTAATGGCAAGTGCACGTTCATGATACTCTTTTGCCTTCTCCAGGTCACCCAGGGTGCGGTGTACTTCCCCCAGGTTATTGTAGAACCTTGCGACATGTAGATGATCAGGACCAAGCTTTTCCAGACCAATGGCAAGTGCACGTTCATGATACTCTTTTGCCTTCTCCAGGTCACCCAGGGTGTGGTGTACTTCCCCCAGGTTATTGTAGGACCTTGCGACATCTAGATGATCAGGACCAAGCTTTTCCAGTTTAATGGCAAGTGCACGTTCATGATACTCTTTTGCCTTCTCCAGGTCACCCAGGGTGTGTTGTACTAAAGCCAGGTTATTGTAGGACGTTGCGACATCTAGATGATCAGGACCAAACTTTTCCAGTTTAATGGCAAGTGCACGTTCATGATACTCTTTTGCCTTCTCCAGGTCACCCAGGGTGCGGTGTACTTCCCCCAGGTTATTGTAGGACCTTGCGACATCTAGATGATCAGGACCAAGCTTTTCCAGTTTAATGGCAAGTGCACGTTCATGATACTCTTTTGCCTTCTCCAGGTCACCCAGGGTGCGGTGTACTTCCCCCAGGTTATTGTAGAACCTTGCGACATGTAGATGATCAGGACCAAGCTTTTCCAGACCAATGGCAAGTGCACGTTCATGATACTCTTTTGCCTTCTCCAGGTCACCCAGGGTGTGGTGTACTTCCCCCAGGTTATTGTAGGACCTTGCGACATCTAGATGATCAGGACCAAGCTTTTCCAGTTTAATGGCAAGTGCACGTTCATGATACTCTTTTGCCTTCTCCAGGTCACCCAGGGTGTGGTGTACTGAAGCCAGGTTATTGTAGCACGCTGCGACATCTAGATGATCAGGACCAAGCTTTTCAAGACTAATGGCAAGTGCACGTTCATGATACTCTTTTGCCTTCTCCAGGTCACCCAGGGTGTGGTGTACTTCCCCCAGGTTATTGTAGGACCTTGCGACATCTAGATGATCAGGACCAAGCTTTTCAAGACTAATGACAAGTGCACGTTCATGATACTCTTTTGCCTTCTCCAGGTCACCCAGGGTGTGTTGTACTAAAGCCAGGTTATTGTAGGACGTTGCGACATCTAGATGATCAGGACCAAACTTTTCCAGTTTAATGGCAAGTGCACGTTCATGATACTCTTTTGCCTTCTCCAGGTCACCCAGGGTGTGGTGTACTTCCCCCAGGTTATTGTAGGACGTTGCGACATCTAGATGATCAGGACCAAGCTTTTCCAGTTTAATGGCAAGTGCACGTTCATGATACTCTTTTGCCTTCTCCAGGTCACCCAGGGTGCGGTGTACTTCCCCCAGGTTATTGTAGAACCTTGCGACATGTAGATGATCAGGACCAAGCTTTTCCAGACCAATGGCAAGTGCACGTTCATGATACTCTTTTGCCTTCTCCAGGTCACCCAGGGTGTGGTGTACTTCCCCCAGGTTATTGTAGGACCTTGCGACATCTAGATGATCAGGACCAAGCTTTTCCAGTTTAATGGCAAGTGCACGTTCATGATACTCTTTTGCCTTCTCCAGGTCACCCAGGGTGTGGTGTACTGAAGCCAGGTTATTGTAGCACGCTGCGACATCTAGATGATCAGGACCAAGCTTTTCAAGACTAATGGCAAGTGCACGTTCATGATACTCTTTTGCCTTCTCCAGGTCACCCAGGGTGTGGTGTACTGAAGCCAGGTTATTGTAGGACCTTGCGACATCTAGATGATCAGGACAAAACTTTTCCAGTTTAATGGCAAGTGCACGTTCATGATACTCTTTTGCCTTCTCCAGGTCACCCAGGGTGTGGTGTACTTCCCCCAGGTTATTGTAGGACCTTGCGACATCTAGATGATCAGGACCAAGCTTTTCCAGTTTAATGGCAAGTGCACGTTCATGATACTCTTTTGCCTTCTCCAGGTCACCCAGGGTGTGGTGTACTGAAGCCAGGTTATTGTAGCACACTGCGACATCTAGATGATCAGGACCAAGCTTTTCCAGTTTAATGGCAAGTGCACGTTCATGATACTCTTTTGCCTTCTCCAGGTCACCCAGGGTGCGGTGTACTTCCCCCAGGTTATTGTAGGACCTTGCGACATCTAGATGATCAGGACCAAGCTTTTCCAGTTTAATGGCAAGTGCACGTTCATGATACTCTTTTGCCTTCTCCAGGTCACCCAGGGTGTGGTGTACTGAAGCCAGGTTATTGTAGCACGCTGCGACATCTAGATGATCAGGACCAGGCTTTTCAAGACTAATGGCAAGTGCACGTTCATGATACTCTTTTGCCTTCTCCAGGTCACCCAGGGTGCGGTGTACTTCCCCCAGGTTATTGTAGAACCTTGCGACATGTAGATGATCAGGACCAAGCTTTTCCAGACCAATGGCAAGTGCACGTTCATGATACTCTTTTGCCTTCTCCAGGTCACCCAGGGTGTGGTGTACTTCCCCCAGGTTATTGTAGGACCTTGCGACATCTAGATGATCAGGACCAAGCTTTTCCAGTTTAATGGCAAGTGCACGTTCATGATACTCTTTTGCCTTCTCCAGGTCACCCAGGGTGTGGTGTACTGAAGCCAGGTTATTGTAGCACGCTGCGACATCTAGATGATCAGGACCAAGCTTTTCAAGACTAATGGCAAGTGCACGTTCATGATACTCTTTTGCCTTCTCCAGGTCACCCAGGGTGTGGTGTACTGAAGCCAGGTTATTGTAGGACCTTGCGACATCTAGATGATCAGGACCAAGCTTTTCAAGACTAATGGCAAGTGCACGTTCATGATACTCTTTTGCCTTCTCCAGGTCACCCAGGGTGTGGTGTACTAAAGCCAGGTTATTGTAGGACGTTGCGACATCTAGATGATCAGGACCAAACTTTTCCAGTTTAATGGCAAGTGCACGTTCATGATACTCTTTTGCCTTCTCCAGGTCACCCAGGGTGTGGTGTACTTCCCCCAGGTTATTGTAGGACCTTGCGACATCTAGATGATCAGGACCAAGCTTTTCCAGTTTAATGGCAAGTGCACGTTCATGATACTCTTTTGCCTTCTCCAGGTCACCCAGGGTGTGGTGTACTGAAGCCAGGTTATTGTAGCACACTGCGACATCTAGATGATCAGGACCAAGCTTTTCAAGACTAATGGCAAGTGCACGTTCATGATACTCTTTTGCCTTCTCCAGGTCACCCAGGGTGTGGTGTACTGAAGCCAGGTTATTGTAGGACCTTGCGACATCTAGATGATCAGGACCAAGCTTTTCCAGTTTAATGGCAAGTGCACGTTCATGATACTCTTTTGCCTTCTCCAGGTCACCCAGGGTGTGTTGTACTAAAGCCAGGTAATTGTAGGACGTTGCGACATCTAGATGATCAGGACCAAACTTTTCCAGTTTAATGGCAAGTGCACGTTCATGATACTCTTTTGCCTTCTCCAGGTCACCCAGGGTGTGCTGTACTTCCCCCAGGTTATTGTAGGACGTTGCGACATCTAGATGATCAGGACCAAACTTTTCCAGACTAATGGCAAGTGCACGTTCATGATACTCTTTTGCCTTCTCCAGGTCACCCAGGGTGTGTTGTACTAAAGCCAGGTTATTGTAGGACGTTGCGAGATCTAGATGATCAGGACTAAACTTTTCCAGTTTAATGGCAAGTGCACGTTCATGATACTCTTTTGCCTTCTCCAGGTCACCCAGGGTGCGGTGTACTTCCCCCAGGTTATTGTAGGACCTTGCGACATCTAGATGATCAGGACCAAGCTTTTCCAGTTTAATGGCAAGTGCACGTTCATGATACTCTTTTGCCTTCTCCAGGTCACCCAGGGTGTGCTGTACTTCCCCCAGGTTATTGTAGAACCTTGCGACATGTAGATGATCAGGACCAAGCTTTTCCAGACCAATGGCAAGTGCACGTTCATGATACTCTTTTGCCTTCTCCAGGTCACCCAGGGTGCGGTGTACTTCCCCCAGGTTATTGTAGGACCTTGCGACATCTAGATGATCAGGACCAAGCTTTTCCAGTTTAATGGCAAGTGCACGTTCATGATACTCTTTTGCCTTCTCCAGGTCACCCAGGGTGTGGTGTACTTCCCCCAGGTTATTGTAGCACACTGCGACATCTAGATGATCAGGACCAAGCTTTTCAAGACTAATGGCAAGTGCACGTTCATGATACTCTTTTGCCTTCTCCAGGTCACCCAGGGTGTGGTGTACTGAAGCCAGGTTATTGTAGGACCTTGCGACATCTAGATGATCAGGACCAAGCTTTTCCAGTTTAATGGCAAGTGCACGTTCATGATACTCTTTTGCCTTCTCCAGGTCACCCAGGGTGTGTTGTACTAAAGCCAGGTTATTGTAGGACGTTGCGACATCTAGATGATCAGGACCAAACTTTTCCAGTTTAATGGCAAGTGCACGTTCATGATACTCTTTTGCCTTCTCCAGGTCACCCAGGGTGTGGTGTACTTCCCCCAGGTTATTGTAGGACCTTGCGACATCTAGATGATCAGGACCAAGCTTTTCCAGTTTAATGGCAAGTGCACGTTCATGATACTCTTTTGCCTTCTCCAGGTCACCCAGGGTGCGGTGTACTTCCCCCAGGTTATTGTAGCACACTGCGACATCTAGATGATCAGGACCAAGCTTTTCAAGACTAATGGCAAGTGCACGTTCATGATACTCTTTTGCCTTCTCCAGGTCACCCAGGGTGTGGTGTACTGAAGCCAGGTTATTGTAGGACCTTGCGACATCTAGATGATCAGGACCAAGCTTTTCCAGTTTAATGGCAAGTGCACGTTCATGATACTCTTTTGCCTTCTCCAGGTCACCCAGGGTGTGTTGTACTAAAGCCAGGTAATTGTAGGACGTTGCGACATCTAGATGATCAGGACCAAACTTTTCCAGTTTAATGGCAAGTGCACGTTCATGATACTCTTTTGCCTTCTCCAGGTCACCCAGGGTGTGCTGTACTTCCCCCAGGTTATTGTAGGACGTTGCGACATCTAGATGATCAGGACAAAACTTTTCCAGACTAATGGCAAGTGCACGTTCATGATACTCTTTTGCCTTCTCCAGGTCACCCAGGGTGTGTTGTACTAAAGCCAGGTTATTGTAGGACGTTGCGAGATCTAGATGATCAGGACCAAACTTTTCCAGTTTAATGGCAAGTGCACGTTCATGATACTCTTTTGCCTTCTCCAGGTCACCCAGGGTGCGGTGTACTTCCCCCAGGTTATTGTAGGACGTTGCGACATCTAGATGATCAGGACCAAGCTTTTCCAGTTTAATGGCAAGTGCACGTTCATGATACTCTTTTGCCTTCTCCAGGTCACCCAGGGTGTGCTGTACTTCCCCCAGGTTATTGTAGAACCTTGCGACATGTAGATGATCAGGACCAAGCTTTTCCAGACCAATGGCAAGTGCACGTTCATGATACTCTTTTGCCTTCTCCAGGTCACCCAGGGTGCGGTGTACTTCCCCCAGGTTATTGTAGGACCTTGCGACATCTAGATGATCAGGACCAAGCTTTTCCAGTTTAATGGCAAGTGCACGTTCATGATACTCTTTTGCCTTCTCCAGGTCACCCAGGGTGTGGTGTACTTCCCCCAGGTTATTGTAGGACCTTGCGACATCTAGATGATCAGGACCAAGCTTTTCCAGTTTAATGGCAAGTGCACGTTCATGATACTCTTTTGCCTTCTCCAGGTCACCCAGGGTGCGGTGTACTTCCCCCAGGTTATTGTAGAACCTTGCGACATGTAGATGATCAGGACCAAGCTTTTCCAGACCAATGGCAAGTGCACGTTCATGATACTCTTTTGCCTTCTCCAGGTCACCCACGGTGTGGTGTACTTCCCCCAGGTTATTGTAGGACCTTGCGACATCTAGATGATCAGGACCAAGCTTTTCCAGTTTAATGGCAAGTGCACGTTCATGATACTCTTTTGCCTTCTCCAGGTCACCCAGGGTGTGGTGTACTGAAGCCAGGTTATTGTAGCACGCTGCGACATCTAGATGATCAGGACCAAGCTTTTCAAGACTAATGGCAAGTGCACGTTCATGATACTCTTTTGCCTTCTCCAGGTCACCCAGGGTGTGGTGTACTTCCCCCAGGTTATTGTAGGACCTTGCGACATCTAGATGATCAGGACCAAGCTTTTCCAGTTTAATGGCAAGTGCACGTTCATGATACTCTTTTGCCTTCTCCAGGTCACCCAGGGTGTGGTGTACTTCCCCCAGGTTATTGTAGGACCTTGCGACATCTAGATGATCAGGACCAAGCTTTTCCAGTTTAATGGCAAGTGCACGTTCATGATACTCTTTTGCCTTCTCCAGGTCACCCAGGGTGTGGTGTACTGAAGCCAGGTTATTGTAGCACACTGCGACATCTAGATGATCAGGACCAAGCTTTTCCAGTTTAATGGCAAGTGCACGTTCATGATACTCTTTTGCCTTCTCCAGGTCACCCAGGGTGTGGTGTACTAAAGCCAGGTTATTGTAGGACCTTGCGACATCTAGATGATCAGGACCAAGCTTTTCCAGTTTAATGGCAAGTGCACGTTCATGATACTCTTTTGCCTTCTCCAGGTCACCCAGGGTGTGGTGTACTTCCCCCAGGTTATTGTAGCACGCTGCGACATCTAGATGATCAGGACCAAGCTTTTCAAGACTAATGGCAAGTGCACGTTCATGATACTCTTTTGCCTTCTCCAGGTCACCCAGGGTGCGGTGTACTTCCCCCAGGTTATTGTAGAACCTTGCGACATGTAGATGATCAGGACCAAGCTTTTCCAGACCAATGGCAAGTGCACGTTCATGATACTCTTTTGCCTTCTCCAGGTCACCCAGGGTGTGGTGTACTTCCCCCAGGTTATTGTAGGACCTTGCGACATCTAGATGATCAGGACCAAGCTTTTCCAGTTTAATGGCAAGTGCACGTTCATGATACTCTTTTGCCTTCTCCAGGTCACCCAGGGTGTGGTGTACTGAAGCCAGGTTATTGTAGCACGCTGCGACATCTAGATGATCAGGACCAAGCTTTTCAAGACTAATGGCAAGTGCACGTTCATGATACTCTTTTGCCTTCTCCAGGTCACCCAGGGTGCGGTGTACTTCCCCCAGGTTATTGTAGAACCTTGCGACATGTAGATGATCAGGACCAAGCTTTTCCAGACCAATGGCAAGTGCACGTTCATGATACTCTTTTGCCTTCTCCAGGTCACCCAGGGTGTGGTGTACTGAAGCCAGGTTATTGTAGGACCTTGCGACATCTAGATGATCAGGACCAAGCTTTTCCAGTTTAATGGCAAGTGCACGTTCATGATACTCTTTTGCCTTCTCCAGGTCACCCAGGGTGTGGTGTACTGAAGCCAGGTTATTGTAGCACGCTGCGACATCTAGATGATCAGGACCAAGCTTTTCAAGACTAATGGCAAGTGCACGTTCATGATACTCTTTTGCCTTCTCCAGGTCACCCAGGGTGTGGTGTACTGAAGCCAGGTTATTGTAGCACACTGCGACATCTAGATGATCAGGACCAAGCTTTTCAAGACTAATGGCAAGTGCACGTTCATGATACTCTTTTGCCTTCTCCAGGTCACCCACGGTGTGGTGTACTGAAGCCAGGTTATTGTAGGACCTTGCGACATCTAGATGATCAGGACCAAGCTTTTCCAGTTTAATGGCAAGTGCACGTTCATGATACTCTTTTGCCTTCTCCAGGTCACCCAGGGTGTGGTGTACTGAAGCCAGGTTATTGTAGCACACTGCGACATCTAGATGATCAGGACCAAGCTTTTCAAGACTAATGGCAAGTGCACGTTCATGATACTCTTTTGCCTTCTCCAGGTCACCCAGGGTGTGGTGTACTGAAGCCAGGTTATTGTAGGACCTTGCGACATCTAGATGATCAGGACCAAGCTTTTCCAGTTTAATGGCAAGTGCACGTTCATGATACTCTTTTGCCTTCTCCAGGTCACCCAGGGTGTGTTGTACTAAAGCCAGGTAATTGTAGGACGTTGCGACATCTAGATGATCAGGACCAAACTTTTCAAGACTAATGGCAAGTGCACGTTCATGATACTCTTTTGCCTTCTCCAGGTCACCCAGGGTGTGCTGTACTTCCCCCAGGTTATTGTAGGACGTTGCGACATCTAGATGATCAGGACAAAACTTTTCCAGACTAATGGCAAGTGCACGTTCATGATACTCTTTTGCCTTCTCCAGGTCACCCAGGGTGTGTTGTACTAAAGCCAGGTTATTGTAGGACGTTGCGAGATCTAGATGATCAGGACCAAACTTTTCCAGTTTAATGGCAAGTGCACGTTCATGATACTCTTTTGCCTTCTCCAGGTCACCCAGGGTGCGGTGTACTTCCCCCAGGTTATTGTAGGACGTTGCGACATCTAGATGATCAGGACCAAGCTTTTCCAGTTTAATGGCAAGTGCACGTTCATGATACTCTTTTGCCTTCTCCAGGTCACCCAGGGTGTGCTGTACTTCCCCCAGGTTATTGTAGAACCTTGCGACATGTAGATGATCAGGACCAAGCTTTTCCAGACCAATGGCAAGTGCACGTTCATGATACTCTTTTGCCTTCTCCAGGTCACCCAGGGTGCGGTGTACTTCCCCCAGGTTATTGTAGGACCTTGCGACATCTAGATGATCAGGACCAAGCTTTTCCAGTTTAATGGCAAGTGCACGTTCATGATACTCTTTTGCCTTCTCCAGGTCACCCAGGGTGTGGTGTACTTCCCCCAGGTTATTGTAGGACCTTGCGACATCTAGATGATCAGGACCAAGCTTTTCCAGTTTAATGGCAAGTGCACGTTCATGATACTCTTTTGCCTTCTCCAGGTCACCCAGGGTGCGGTGTACTTCCCCCAGGTTATTGTAGAACCTTGCGACATGTAGATGATCAGGACCAAGCTTTTCCAGACCAATGGCAAGTGCACGTTCATGATACTCTTTTGCCTTCTCCAGGTCACCCAGGGTGTGGTGTACTAAAGCCAGGTTATTGTAGGACCTTGCGACATCTAGATGATCAGGACCAAGCTTTTCCAGTTTAATGGCAAGTGCACGTTCATGATACTCTTTTGCCTTCTCCAGGTCACCCAGGGTGTGGTGTACTGAAGCCAGGTTATTGTAGCACGCTGCGACATCTAGATGATCAGGACCAAGCTTTTCAAGACTAATGGCAAGTGCACGTTCATGATACTCTTTTGCCTTCTCCAGGTCACCCAGGGTGTGGTGTACTGAAGCCAGGTTATTGTAGGACCTTGCGACATCTAGATGATCAGGACCAAGCTTTTCAAGACTAATGGCAAGTGCACGTTCATGATACTCTTTTGCCTTCTCCAGGTCACCCAGGGTGTGTTGTACTAAAGCCAGGTTATTGTAGGACGTTGCGACATCTAGATGATCAGGACCAAGCTTTTCCAGTTTAATGGCAAGTGCACGTTCATGATACTCTTTTGCCTTCTCCAGGTCACCCAGGGTGCGGTGTACTTCCCCCAGGTTATTGTAGAACCTTGCGACATGTAGATGATCAGGACCAAGCTTTTCCAGACCAATGGCAAGTGCACGTTCATGATACTCTTTTGCCTTCTCCAGGTCACCCAGGGTGTGGTGTACTTCCCCCAGGTTATTGTAGGACCTTGCGACATCTAGATGATCAGGACCAAGCTTTTCCAGTTTAATGGCAAGTGCACGTTCATGATACTCTTTTGCCTTCTCCAGGTCACCCAGGGTGTGGTGTACTGAAGCCAGGTTATTGTAGCACGCTGCGACATCTAGATGATCAGGACCAAGCTTTTCAAGACTAATGGCAAGTGCACGTTCATGATACTCTTTTGCCTTCTCCAGGTCACCCAGGGTGTGGTGTACTGAAGCCAGGTTATTGTAGGACCTTGCGACATCTAGATGATCAGGACCAAGCTTTTCAAGACTAATGGCAAGTGCACGTTCATGATACTCTTTTGCCTTCTCCAGGTCACCCAGGGTGTGTTGTACTAAAGCCAGGTTATTGTAGGACGTTGCGACATCTAGATGATCAGGACCAAACTTTTCCAGTTTAATGGCAAGTGCACGTTCATGATACTCTTTTGCCTTCTCCAGGTCACCCAGGGTGTGGTGTACTTCCCCCAGGTTATTGTAGGACCTTGCGACATCTAGATGATCAGGACCAAGCTTTTCCAGTTTAATGGCAAGTGCACGTTCATGATACTCTTTTGCCTTCTCCAGGTCACCCAGGGTGTGGTGTACTGAAGCCAGGTTATTGTAGCACACTGCGACATCTAGATGATCAGGACCAAGCTTTTCAAGACTAATGGCAAGTGCACGTTCATGATACTCTTTTGCCTTCTCCAGGTCACCCAGGGTGTGGTGTACTGAAGCCAGGTTATTGTAGGACCTTGCGACATCTAGATGATAAGGACCAAGCTTTTCCAGTTTAATGGCAAGTGCACGTTCATGATACTCTTTTGCCTTCTCCAGGTCACCCAGGGTGTGTTGTACTAAAGCCAGGTAATTGTAGGACGTTGCGACATCTAGATGATCAGGACCAAACTTTTCCAGTTTAATGGCAAGTGCACGTTCATGATACTCTTTTGCCTTCTCCAGGTCACCCAGGGTGTGCTGTACTTCCCCCAGGTTATTGTAGGACGTTGCGACATCTAGATGATCAGGACAAAACTTTTCCAGACTAATGGCAAGTGCACGTTCATGATACTCTTTTGCCTTCTCCAGGTCACCCAGGGTGTGTTGTACTAAAGCCAGGTTATTGTAGGACGTTGCGAGATCTAGATGATCAGGACCAAACTTTTCCAGTTTAATGGCAAGTGCACGTTCATGATACTCTTTTGCCTTCTCCAGGTCACCCAGGGTGTGCTGTACTTCCCCCAGGTTATTGTAGGACGTTGCGACATCTAGATGATCAGGACAAAACTTTTCCAGACTAATGGCAAGTGCACGTTCATGATACTCTTTTGCCTTCTCCAGGTCACCCAGGGTGTGCTGTACTTCCCCCAGGTTATTGTAGAACCTTGCGACATGTAGATGATCAGGACCAAGCTTTTCCAGACCAATGGCAAGTGCACGTTCATGATACTCTTTTGCCTTCTCCAGGTCACCCAGGGTGCGGTGTACTTCCCCCAGGTTATTGTAGGACCTTGCGACATCTAGATGATCAGGACCAAGCTTTTCCAGTTTAATGGCAAGTGCACGTTCATGATACTCTTTTGCCTTCTCCAGGTCACCCAGGGTGTGGTGTACTTCCCCCAGGTTATTGTAGGACCTTGCGACATCTAGATGATCAGGACCAAGCTTTTCCAGTTTAATGGCAAGTGCACGTTCATGATACTCTTTTGCCTTCTCCAGGTCACCCAGGGTGCGGTGTACTTCCCCCAGGTTATTGTAGAACCTTGCGACATGTAGATGATCAGGACCAAGCTTTTCCAGACCAATGGCAAGTGCACGTTCATGATACTCTTTTGCCTTCTCCAGGTCACCTAGGGTGTGGTGTACTAAAGCCAGGTTATTGTAGGACCTTGCGACATCTAGATGATCAGGACCAAGCTTTTCCAGTTTAATGGCAAGTGCACGTTCATGATACTCTTTTGCCTTCTCCAGGTCACCCAGGGTGTGGTGTACTGAAGCCAGGTTATTGTAGCACGCTGCGACATCTAGATGATCAGGACCAAGCTTTTCAAGACTAATGGCAAGTGCACGTTCATGATACTCTTTTGCCTTCTCCAGGTCACCCAGGGTGTGCTGTACTGAAGCCAGGTTATTGTAGGACCTTGCGACATCTAGATGATCAGGACCAAGCTTTTCAAGACTAATGGCAAGTGCACGTTCATGATACTCTTTTGCCTTCTCCAGGTCACCCAGGGTGTGTTGTACTAAAGCCAGGTTATTGTAGGACGTTGCGACATCTAGATGATCAGGACCAAGCTTTTCCAGTTTAATGGCAAGTGCACGTTCATGATACTCTTTTGCCTTCTCCAGGTCACCCAGGGTGCGGTGTACTTCCCCCAGGTTATTGTAGGACCTTGCGACATCTAGATGATCAGGACCAAGCTTTTCCAGTTTAATGGCAAGTGCACGTTCATGATACTCTTTTGCCTTCTCCAGGTCACCCAGGGTGTGCTGTACTTCCCCCAGGTTATTGTAGCACGCTGCGACATCTAGATGATCAGGACCAAGCTTTTCAAGACTAATGGCAAGTGCACGTTCATGATACTCTTTTGCCTTCTCCAGGTCACCCAGGGTGCGGTGTACTTCCCCCAGGTTATTGTAGGACCTTGCGACATCTAGATGATCAGGACCAAGCTTTTCCAGTTTAATGGCAAGTGCACGTTCATGATACTCTTTTGCCTTCTCCAGGTCACCCAGGGTGTGGTGTACTGAAGCCAGGTTATTGTAGCACGCTGCGACATCTAGATGATCAGGACCAAGCTTTTCAAGACTAATGGCAAGTGCACGTTCATGATACTCTTTTGCCTTCTCCAGGTCACCCAGGGTGTGGTGTACTGAAGCCAGGTTATTGTAGGACCTTGCGACATCTAGATGATCAGGACCAAGCTTTTCCAGTTTAATGGCAAGTGCACGTTCATGATACTCTTTTGCCTTCTCCAGGTCACCCAGGGTGTGTTGTACTAAAGCCAGGTAATTGTAGGACGTTGCGACATCTAGATGATCAGGACCAAACTTTTCCAGTTTAATGGCAAGTGCACGTTCATGATACTCTTTTGCCTTCTCCAGGTCACCCAGGGTGTGCTGTACTTCCCCCAGGTTATTGTAGGACGTTGCGACATCTAGATGATCAGGACCAAACTTTTCCAGACTAATGGCAAGTGCACGTTCATGATACTCTTTTGCCTTCTCCAGGTCACCCAGGGTGTGCTGTACTTCCCCCAGGTTACTGTAGGACGTTGCGACATCTAGATGATCAGGACCAAGCTTTTCCAGACTAATAGCAAGTGCACGTTCATGATACTCTTTTGCCTTCTCCAGGTCACCCAGGGTGCGGTGTACTTCCCCCAGGTTATTGTAGGACGTTGCGACATATATGTGATTATATTCATCAACATGCTGAGCGAATCGTAGTACCAGGCTAAAGTACTTTATTGCTGCGTCGAATACATAATGAGTGAGGCACATTTTTCCAAGTTTTGTAAATGAAGACAGATAATTCTGAACATTTCTTTTACTGCTTTTGGGGTTTTGAGAAATATCTCGTTCACGAAACAAATGTTCAGTTTTTGAAATCAAGGTTCTTAAATGAGGGACAAGGTCCTTGCTGAATTTAAAAGAATCTCGGTCGAACCACCTTATCGATAGATCGTCTTCTACGAACTGGATGAATGATATAACGGCGACATCTACAGTTTGAAGTTGTTGAGTCTTTGGGAAGCCTCTAATCAAAGAATCTATGACATCACTCACTATCTGATGTACTCGAATGTAGGCACCACCTTCCTCATCCTCCCCAAATAATAGCAGCGAGCATCTTTGAATTGTCATAGCAATCATTTCTTTATCTTTAATTTCCTCATCAACATTGAGAATGTATCTGATCACGATGTCTAGACTTAATGGTGTTGTTGCACACACCGAGAGGAGACTGAACGTGTGATGTATCACTTTGTCGGACGTCATTGCCTTTTCAACAGCCAGTCTTGTTGCTTTACTCATGGAGTTTGGATAGCTTGGATTAGTCGTAGCAAGGATTGTCTCAGTAGTACCTCGCTGGCCCTTGCTAAGCTTCTCCAGGTAGTCGTTCCAGCCAAAATAAGACGTTGCCTTGCTCTGCCGAACCTGTCTGACATAGGTGGCGGCGCTTGCCAAGGCAAGAGGCTGGTAGTCCAGTACTTGCGCAACTTCTTTTCCCTTCTCGCTGTCATCTATACCAGAAAGCTGTGCTAATAAACGACTGGCGTCGCGAGGCTTCATACCTTTGCTAACTGAGATGTGTTCGATGAAAGAATTCGTTAAAGGGATAGACGCAGTGTCCTGTGTTGTGATTAACAATTGGCCCCTTAACCACTGCTCATTTCCAGACTCCGGTAAATGAGCATGCACGCGTGACATGCTAGTGACGTTGTCGACCACCAGTAGCCAGGACGTGTAAAGGTCGATTTTTGTGCCAATTAACGTCTTCAGATTAGTGATCTTCTCTTCTGTCGTACGATCCTTGGAGTTAAGGGAGTTTGTAACTGCATATTCTGGGCACTTGAGTCGTCGAGCGAAAGAGACGTACGATTCCAGAAGGGTATCTAGGCTTTCAGCATTCAGTGTCATTACAAATGAAGTAGCACACGGAATTTCTTTACCTTCGTCAAAGAATCGCTTAGCTACCAGGCCGGCGAGTTGAGATTTTCCACTTCCAGGATTCCCGGAGATGTACAGAAGACTTAATTTGTTTTCATTAGTGCTTTTGAGCTGTTTGAGCTGTTGCATAATTTCAGCCACTTCAAAATCGCGACTTGCAACGTCGTGTGAAGGTGTCGGAGGGAGAATACAAAAGGACGAAATTTCTTTGTGTAACTGATCTTCAAGGACCTGCCGTTCTTCTTCTTTTTCTTGAAGTTCCTTTGCTTTCTCTTGAAGTTCGTTTCCTTTTTCTTGCAGTGCGTTACCTTTTTCTTGCAGTTCCTTCCCTTTTTCTTGAAGGTTCTTTTCCTTTTCTTGAAGTTCCTTTCTTAGGTCATCAACCTTTCTCGAGACCCTTCTTAGCTCCTCTATTGGAAAACTTCTCTGATTTCTGATGTCTTGAATTTGCAAGATAGAGAGACCAAGCCCTCGAAATGCAGCATGAACTTTACCAATGGCAATCTGAAAGTCTGAATCCGAGAGGTAACCTTTCGGCATGTGAGCAAACTCTTCATTCCTAAACTGCCTAAGATCATTTACATTTGATTTGATTATTGGATTGAGACCACGGCCGACACAGTCAGAGAAAAGAATGGCGTAAAAAAGCATGGTACAATCCCATTCTGCTCTGTCTCCGTTAATCATGGTAGCTAGGAGTTTGGCATTTCTTCTCTGGTTTCTCGGAGACTCCCCGTTTTTGAAGTCCATTCCATTCTTAGGCTCATCTTTCCATTCACCAAACGTCATCTTGTAGCGATAATCCCATTCTTGCTTGAAGATTGATCGGAGATCCTCAGTTATTATGTCAGTGACAACGTAACAAATTCTGTAGTAGCTCAATTGCTCTTCTGTGAATTCTATTGCAACAGCGGCCATTTTCAGCTTGTGTCACCTTCTGTTTGTCTTCAGCCCTTTGTTGGAAAAGAAACTGTATTATTCGCCAATTAGAACCTTTCTGTGATCGATTGCTAGCTGGAGATTTCAATTACTCTATTTTTTGTACTTTTCCAATTTTCCTTCTCTTTGTTAATTGAAAGACAGTAGTTGGTTCAATAGGCCGATAAATTCTGACATGGAGCCGGGAATAGGAAACTAAAACTAGAGATTTGGAAACCAGTCTGTAGTCTTTAACGAGTAGTAGATAGAAAGCGCGAACGTAAAATATATACTAAGAAAAGTGTGAAAAAACAAAATTATAATAAAAACAATAGAAATGCTTGTGTGCGAGTACAAAATGCTAATGTGAGGTTCAAAATAAAATTGAATATTGTCTTGGTAATTGTTTCGCATTATTGTCAGCATGGTTCGTAATTGCTGTGTGCCAGGATTCCAAAGTTTTTCTAACACGGAAATTTCCCTTGTCAATCACTCGTGCATTGTCAAAGTCGATGGAATGGTCGTTCAACCAAGCATGTGAAGCAATGTTGGAACCTAAGGAGTTTCGGAGTCTCTCCGCCGCTGCCTAGAACAACAAGGCATTCGCACCGTCTTTAAGTCCGACACGACACTTCGGTCACACTTAGTGTGACCAAAGGACACCGTCAACCCGGCTAAACAAGATAGTGTTGTCTACAGGACTCCCTGTGAGTGCGGCAAAGTCTACATCGGGGAAACAGGGAGATCTATGCAGGAGAGGATCAAAGAACACGACAGGGATATATGACTCGCCCGTACCCAGACCTCCGCCGTTTCTGAACACACCCACGAGACCGGCCACTATCCTATCTGGAATGAGGTCAAGTTTATTGATCGAGATCCTCACTGGTACACACGTAGGGTCAAGGAAGCTATTCACATAAGACTTCACCCTAACAACATCAACAGGGATATTGGAATTGAAATTCCTGAAGCATGGATACCCACGATCAAGAAACACAACAACAGGAGAACGATACAACAGCGGACCACTGAGGGAACAGCTACTCGCGGGAACAATGGAACAATAGGAGGATCGAAATGCACCAATCACAGCCGACCTTTGTGATATAAATGATACCGTGCAATCAGTCGACCTCATCGCCTGAAGAAGACTAGCAGTAAGCAGTCAAAACGTCGCGATCTACGTCTCAAGTGACTACATCGTGAGACAAACGATAATACACTTTATTATTGCATCTACCACGATGAATAACAACAACCTTTTCCTCGACAATGTTGGAACCTTTTTTAAAGGTTTTTGTGTTTCTAATATGTTCTTTCTTCCTTGTTTGTAAGCATCTACCAGTCTTGCCGATATAACTCCACGGACAATCGGCGCATGGGATCTTGTACACGACATTTGTTTGTAGTTCCGCGGGTGGTCTTGATTTCGGAGAAACAAATTCTTGTTGTAATTTCTTAAGGGGTCTGCTCGTAGTTTGTATTCCATTGTTTCTTAGAAGTCGCGAGAGAGGTTCAGTTAGGCCTTTGATGTAAGGTAAAACTGCGAAGCCAACGTGTTAGTCAGAAAGATCAGCCCATCCAAAGAACTTTCCTACCAATTCTTCTGGAGATGGTGTGATTGCCGGGGGTGGTTTCTTCTTCAAGATGTTAGATATGACCGATAGTGGGTAGCTGTTCGATTTCAGAGCATCAGTGACGTGGATTAATTCTTTCGCTTTTCCCTCGGGGGTACTTGGGAGATAAGAAGCACGATTCAGGAGAGTGGTGGCAGTACTCAGCTTGTGTTTCATTTCGTGGTGTGAATAAAAATCCAGATATCGGTCTGTGTGAGTAGATTTCCTGTAAACATCCATGGTTATGACGCCGTTGTTCCTGGATACCAGGGTGTCTAAGAAGGGTATCTGTCCATTATTCTCAGGTTCAATGGTAAAGGCTATCTTTGGGTCAATTGAGTTAAGAGTATCATGAAAGAATGCGACAGAATGTTTCTTTATTATAACAAAACTATCGTCGACGTAACGCTTCCAGATTTTTGGAGGTGTCGAGGAGGCAGTGATGGCTGTTTCCTCGATTATCTCCATGCAGAGATTTGCAACAACAGGGCTAACAGGGCTGCTCATTGCGCAACCATGAATCTGTTTGTAGATGGAGTTATTGTAAACGAAGTAATTGTTTGAGAGAGTAAAGTCCAGAAGAGAAACAATATCATCTGTAGTGAGGCTGGTTCTTAGATGTAGGGTTGTATCTTCATTGAGTTTTTTTCTGATGTATTCACAAGCTTTCTTAACTGGGATGGCAGTAAAGAGTGAGACGACATCAAAAGAAACCATGGCTTCGTCATCAGAAATTTCTAGATTGGCGACTTGATCAACAAATTCACTTGAGTTGGAGACAGAGTAGCCGTTACAGTTCTGGATAGGTGCCAGGATGTCGGTGAGAAAGTTGGATGTGTTATAGAGAGCAGAACCAATACAGGAGACGATGGGCCAAAGAGGGTAACCTGGTTTGTGATGTTTCGCGCTTTCTATCTATTACTCGTTAAAGACTACAGACTGGTAGTCGAAAGCTCGTTTTAAACAATTTTTAACCAGAGATCGTTTTTCTATTTTTCCAAATGTCTTATCCTGGTTACCCATCTATTTTTAAAACTAAAGAATTAGAGGGGTATCGAATGGTCTTTGCGAGCATGTGCGAGCGTGCGAGCAGTGCGTTTATTTTTGCGAGCACGAGCAGTGATCAAATTTGTCTTGCGAGCAGCGAGCACTTAAAAAGATACAGATGGCACGTAGCGAGAACCTCGTAAATTTTCCGCTAGCCGGAATTTCTCTTTTATTACGGGGAAACGTTGTTTTGCGCCGATCTGGCTGACACCTCCAAATCAGGGCAATATGCGCAAAAGTAAGCAACATGTTAAGATATAGCCTCTTCCAAACGTTAAGTTAGTTGGGGCGTAGCGCGAAAAGTGACGAGCGCCGTTTTTCGCGCTGTGCCCCAACTAACTGAACGCCTGGAAGAGGCTAGTTATGATCTTATCGCGGTTCAACTTTTCCCAGCAGCACAGCCAGTTATCCCTTGTTTGATATAGCTTCACGCGAGTCAGTAGGTGAACGCACAATCGATCAAGGGGATCTAAATCTTGCTAAAAACGTCCAGACTCCAACATCTGAGCATGCGAGCAGCTACAAAATTTTGCGAAAACGAGCAAGAGAGCACTCATGTAATTTTTGCGAGCAATCCGAGCAAGGCCAGATTTTGCGAGCACTTTTGAATTGAATGGGGCCATTCTATACCCCTAATTAGTTTGGTCTAGGCTCGACCTCAGTGTGATTTCTGTTGTTTTAGTCCCCTAAGTCTGTGTACCATGCAAGAGTAGCATGTCAGTCCTTGCGAGGCACAGCCATATAATAAATATTCCTTAACTCTTTCGCGCCCAGTGTTGTCGTCAGTCAACATTTGATGGGGTAGGCAAAGAACTAATTGTAAGGTTTTCAATTTTTACGTCAGCAGATTGTTTTGATAAACAACTAACTCAGGGGAGACCGAACTTTCCATACGTGTGTCCATTTTGAACATCGACTAAGTGATGACAGGGCTACTGAAAAAACAAATATTCAAATATTGTTGCAAAATTGGTCGTAAAATAGGCCGTACCCACATAATTGATCAATGTCTCATTTGCAGGTCTTTTGAACGGTCAGTACCAAAACTTTTGCAACTGATAGAAAGCAAGTAAATAGTAGGAGATAGCGAAAAAAGAAAAAGAGAGAAAAAGGAGGCAGAAAAAAATCGCAAAGCATTAGCGAAAAAAGGGGGCGAGAAAAAATTTTCCGGCCTCGTGCTTTGCGCTCGGGCGCTCGTGTATCGCGTTAGCCCGGTAATCCGCCTGTTCTGCATGCTAGTACGGTTTTCCCGCCGTAGCCTTGCTTTCTACTACGGGAAAGTTCCTGGTTTTATATACAACGTTTGAGCTGGACAGGGTTCTTCGTTTTATGATAGAGAACATTCGAATTTCCAAGCGTTTGCGTTGTGTGACATTAAAATGGCGGCCAGAGAAGGCTGTTTCGTAGGTCAAAAGATATGTCATCCCTTTCGTTTTTGGTAAATGAACGGATATTGCTCTAGAAAGAAGTATTGATTTCAAAGTATCGGAGCTAGTTTTCGACCACCACTGACTCAGACTTGAAAGTGCACGCGCTGCATTACGCAAATGAGCTACTTGTACGCGTCAGATTTGTTTTCGACCCTGTAAAAACTCACCTTTTCTATCAACTCAGAACAAAAAACTACATATAATTGCCCTGGTTCTTATTCTCTGCCAAATTCCCTGCCATCGCTGTGAAAATTCCGCAAGAGCATGTCACAACTCTCCCCATTTGATCACGCAACATGACAACATCCACGCGAGAACCCACGACAAGTGTATGGATCCGCGCGGATATACGTAGTCAGGGTAGCGCACTTTGTTCTAAAAATAAAAAAAAAAGGCCCATAACATAGGCGCGCGCGGATCCCAAGACTTACGGGCCTCGTCCTTCAAAGCGGAAAAACGTACTGCGTAGCTTTCTACACATCCCTAACTCTACTTGCGGGCTCAAGTAATAATGCAGGCTGCAATGGTGGGACTGAACGGCGGACTGGTAATGAGGTACGCGAGGATGTCGTTCGATTGATTTATTTACCCTTAAGTTTAGGGTTAGGGCAAGCATGAATTTTTTTTTCGGCATTTCACTTTTAAGATACAGGCTCTGCCTGAGGTTCTCTATATATTCAGTGCCGTGCTTATATGACCTTATATGGATGCGATATGTAAAGAGTGTTTGTGGAATAAATGTGCCTTCGCGCCGAAATTTCTTGTATACCGCGGGGAAATAAAGGGTTCGGAAACGTTCTTTAGGCTAATTTTGTCCGAAAAAAATTGATTCCTCACAAAAGCAATGCACTATGTTTCCATTAGTGGGGTTAAAGCGTTGCTGCTGACCGGGAAAATTGGAAAAGCATGCAAAGCTCGTAGCCTTTTTGTTTACGCGATTGAGGAAATTCCTGCCATTTCACAGGGAGCTCTCACATCCGTTTAGAATATGAATAAAAGATTAACCTACCTTTGTCGCCCGTGATTTGTGTTTTGTGGCGGCCATTTTGAATTTTTAATACGCGCGCGGTCTGCTAGTGTGAGGTCTGGAACCGGAATTACGGAAATCGCTCGGAGCCTGCTCGGAGGTTTACGAAAATGACTTTATTATCCTCGGGGAGCGATCGGCTACCCCCGAGAATTTGCGAATTTTCCTGCCCGTCCCAGACTTCCGTAATTTCGGTTCCAGACTTCACACTAGCAGACCGCATATTATAAATTCAAAATGACCGCCACAAAACACAAAACACGCGCGATAAAGGTAGGTTTTAAATCTTTTATTCGTATTCTAAACGGATTTGAGGGCTCCCTGTGCCATTTTTTCAAACTTGGAGCCTGGCGTTCAGCCAAACCTGGCGCATGCTTATTACGTTTTTCCGCTCTAAATCTACGTCCCCGATTACGGCTCCTGCTCGGAACCAATCTCCTTATAACTCGGCGGTGACTCCAGTGGCGATTTTTTTTTTTTTTCGAATTTTGAAAATTCACAGAAAATCGAAGAAAAATCGTACGACTATAATTTTTCATCAGTGTGTTTGGAAGAAAATAGACATTTTTTAAGGATTAAGGGCACTTCCACAGCTTCGGAGAAATGGGGAAAACAGCGGGTCTTCTTCTTAGGTCCTGGCTTCAAGTTTTTCGCTCCAAGGACTTTTCTCTTCTTGTTTAGAACGTTACACGACCTCAATAAGGAATTATGGATTAAATGGTAGAGCGAATTGATTCGAGAACCGAAACTGCGAAATCGAGTGTAAACAAAGAGTGCTAATGAGACCCTTGTAATAAGAGCTCCCAGATATATGAAGCCGCTTCGTGCAAAATGTCGATTATGACATTTAACTGTGTTATTAACTTTTATTAAAAAAAAACCCTTTTTTCCAAACATAATTCGTGCGCGTTTTAAAATTTTACTTGCAGTTTTTGGAAAATATTTGATTTTATAGCAACCTTTCTTTACGTTTAAAAAGAAACTATTCGACAAAAGTAGCCCTCACAAGGTATTGTGTAACTATTAGTCTTGATGTGCGTGTCTTGACGGTTAAGGTTACTCCAAACCTTCGCGGGCGTCCTCAAGAAAAAAATTCATACGCGCGCTAATTTGAAATTTCAAGGAAACCCCTCAAAATATATATCAATAGAAAGTTCCCAAGGCGGAAGAAGTCGTTAACGCCAGAATGACCGACTGACATTCCCGCGAATTAATCGGATATCAAATGTGATTGTTGATGCAAAGTAACTGTGCAGTCACAAAGCGTCAATCTCTCAAAGTGTGTCAGCATTTTTTTGTATGTCTATTGGTTATTTTTTTAATAGATCTATCAAGTTCCATTATCGAACAATTTGCAAAACGTACTGCCAACGTTAGAGGCCGCCACGAGAAAATTATTGAAAATAAAAGATTTCGCCGACATTGTTTAGTTCCTTATTTATTAGGAAATGTTCTGGCCAAATTTGACGGAAAATCATCAATTCTACATTCCCTATTAAGAGATTTTCTCGCAAAATGGGTGCGAGTTTTCGCCTTCTAAATGTAAACATGTCACGCCTTCTCAGAGCGATATGTCAACTCGAAAAGCCGTCAGCCAATGAAATAACAGAACCCCTAGCCTTCACAGTATGCAAATAGGGGTCTTAATTAGGGTATAGGTTTTGTACTCTAGTCTTTTGGTACCGTAAATCCTCGAATTAGCGGCCCCCCTTTTCCCCCTTGAATAGCGCCCCCTTCGAATAAGCGCCCCTCCTATCGGCCGAAGTTTAAAATAAGCGCCTCCCCTCGAATAAGCGTTCGCCTTCCGCCCCTCATTTTGTGGACGAGTAATGAGACAACAAAAGATTGTATAGTTTTCGTCATGTAGTATTAGATTTGTACATTGTTTTAGTTTGTGAACACGTTAAGTGAACACGTTGAACACGTTCAGTACTAAAGGTGCCGCAATTAAAACCTTTGGATCAGCTTTTATGTCAATAAACAGCTTATGTTATTGTTTACGCGCAGATGATGTATTAAAAAAATGATCATGTCAGGCCACGATTTGGCAAAAATGAAATAAGCGCCCCCTCCCCCCTCGATTAAGCGCCCCCCTCGAATAAGCACCCCCCATCTTCTCCTAAATTTGAAATAAGCGCGCCGGGCGCTAATTCGAGGATTTAGGGTATGTTTTTTAGAAGAAGTTACTCTTTCATCATTATCGATGAGACCATAAACAAAAGCCCTTCAAAAATTATGTTTAGGGCAACTGTGTCAGCCGCAACGGTCACAGATAGGGTATCAACAACAACAACAATTTATTGGTGTTACCTAAATACAGAATCGCTAAATAAAAATTCAAAAACGAAACAAATTACAACAGCAACAAGAAAGGTAAATAAACATAGTTAGTTACAAGAGTCTTCATTTTAAGTTCTAGGGTTACAAAGTTCTCTTATTTGTAGTACTTCATATGTAAAGTAACCTAGTTTTTTACAAATAAAAGTGTCAGCATTGTTAAATACAAATTTTGGGTCTGGTCATAAATAGGGTGGGAAAATCTCAGATTTTGGTCATAAATAGGGTAAGGGTTTTGGGAAGCGGGCCGCAGACTCCCACCACATTTTTCTGGGAGTACCCCCCTCTCCCGGGGATTTTTACACGTTACGTGGTATCAGGTTCGAAAGCCTAACATGCCTTTTGGGGATTATGACGCCTTGGCGGTTTATTTTAAAATCTCTCCTTCTTAATAACTCGCGCGCGTTTTAATATTTTATTTTCATTTTTGGGAAATATTACCTTAAATATTTGACTTTAATTTGGTTGCAAAAAATAAAAAAAATAAATTCGGCAAAAGTAGCCCAGCGAAGGTTTGGAGTAACATTAACCAAGGTCTGAAACCTTGCTGGTGAGTACTTTATCCTACTAGGATTTAAATTCTCGAACAGGTTTCTCGCGGCAGCTGTTGGCTAAATACGTTACTTACAAGACCTCACGCGATACACAAGACGGTTTCAGGCCACAGCTAAATAAATGTCGCAAAGTCGAGAAATAATTCTAGATTTAAATATTGTATACATTTGCAAGTTTTGCCCGACCTAAGTCCCACAAACAATGCTTGCGTGTTTGTGTGATGTCATGAAGTGAAAAAATAGGTCACGCGAATCACCCGCATAACGCGTCAAGTGAAAAAAGTCAGAGCCAAAGAATTCTTCAGAGAAGTGAATTGTAGCCATAAAATTTGCGGTCAAAATATTCCTCAATAACATGCTGGTCGACTGCGTAAAGGAACAGGTTGTTATACTATTGAATGTAGAGTAGACTTTAATTTTGAGAAATGCCACTTGAAAAACATAGAGTGTAATTTTACCCGTCACTGGCATTGTGAAACCCTATATATACTAAACAGACCGGAAGTTGTGGATGAGAAAGAGAGCAATCCGTTCCAGACAGTAATCTTTGTTTATGAAACAAGGGCTAGAATACAACAAAATGTAAAGAGCTTTGTGTGTCCTAGATAAATTGTAATTGAGCCTGAAATACGACAATTCTCTGTTGATGGGCTATGAAATGCAAGACTGACTTTCAATATGACCAAGAGAAAATGAGGGTCCCCTAATTTTCTCTTGGTATGACTGATTTGATGAGAAAATGATGTTAACAGATGTTAATCACTATAGATTCTAGACTGAAAAGTGAGAGAAAATTTCCTAGACTTCCTTATTCTGTATTCTGTATAAGTAATATCCGGGAAAAGTGATATAGAGCACGAAAAAAAAAATATATCGCGACTTTTCAATAAACGCCGAAGAGATCCCTTTACTAGTCTTACGAAATTCGAGCCCATGGAAACAAATAAACTTGGGAGATTGCACTTAGCTATGGTGTTAACGGATAGTTTATCCCACGTAAATCTTGAACCTTGGACAATTTGATATATTATTTCTATGACCAGAAGGAGCCGGTCACATCCAAGCTAAGTGCAAGTGTGAATCAGGCAACTAGGTAGTACGAGTCCAGTCTACTGGTGTTATAGCACAAAGACAACTGGCTCTGAAAGCGCAAGTGCAGTGATCTGCATAACTAATCAGGAAACTAAGGCCGCGGAAACTCTCAAACAGTTTCGGGTAACAATAGATTCCAGATTAATTTTTTTCTGGACATGTAAACTCAGCGTGCAAGAAGACCAGTCATAGAATTGCTGTCCTCATGCGACGTACTGTTACCCAGTGTGGCACTTTTGTAGAGTTAGTGACTCGCGCAAACTTGAACGACTACAAGAAAGAGGTTTTGAGGGTGGTGTAAAATGAAAAGCAAGCTAGTTATTCTCAACTGTTGAAAAGAACCAAGCTGCCAACCTTGATGAACAGACGTTTACAGGGAATTGGTATTCTTATGTTTAAAGTTAAACATGCTATGCCCAAGTCACGGTATTTGCAATATCTTTAATGAACAGGTACAATTTTTAGCAATCTGATTTTTCCACTCCTAGGTGTAACTCTGCAATGAACGGTAGGCACTCACTGCGATATTTATGACCCAAATTATGGGGAAAACCGTCTACGGATGACAGATCAGCCAAAACACTGAGTTTAAAAGGCGCCTTCGTGGTTTTCGTGACAAACTAAGTTAATAGAAGCCGGCTACTGATTACCTATAATGTTAAGACTGCATTTTGTATAGAGCACGTTACGCGACCTTGCTGTTTCGCATAAGCGACCTGAAGTGGCATCCGATGGTTCACATGTTGTGTGTTTGTAATTCATCAGTAAAAAAACTCGATTTCTCTGAAGATCTTTCGCAGCTACCCTGCGAGCAGATGTCGCTTCGATCTTATTCGCATTCTATTGTACCTCATTAGGTATAGTATGCACGAAAAGTCATTGTTTTTGTTTTTGTTTTTTTTAAAAAGATTGCTATTATAACAAGTATCGCCAGAAGTCAATATGGTAACTCGTATAACTAGAATAACCCGTAAGCCACACATGTCAGTCATCATCCACTAGTAAATCGACGGGTTTGCTCACAGAGCGCCTTTGACCTTATTGGGGAATTATTTATATATTCAGAAATTTCGTTATTTCATTTGTCTATATATCTAAAATTTTTGGTAGCCGTTTTGGTTTTGTGTAAATTAAAAAAGTCAAAATCGAGCTTGCGACAAGAGAACGCTTACAATAAAGACTTCATTTTTTCCTCTGACTGCTTCGCGAATTAACCGATTCTCTTGTGTTAAAATCACAAAAACAGAAAAATGCTCTTTCGGAGACCACTGGATTCGATTTTCGATCAGTCTTGTCCCTCTTTCTCGACGTCAGTTTCGGTCGCAGCATGGACTGACGCCTTCGTCGATTTTCTTCACTACACAAGCGACTGTTTTCGGAAACAAAAACAGTTACCGATGGAATTTAATTGGAATCTTTTGTTCGCTAAAAGTGAACTGTACCTTGAATTCAATATTCACGATAACCTGCGATCGGGCGCTCTTTATATATGAAGTATAGATTGTTCGTGGGCACCTCTGGTTCAAAAACATGTTCGATAAAATATTTTGATTGTGTTCTGCATGCAAATTCCGTTTAATTTAGTTTATCTGACAAAACATGCAACAAAGAATAGAAATGTTAGCCATAGTATACTCACCGTTTCGAAAATTCAGGAGCAATTCAGCAAAGTAGCAACACAATAAAGACCAGTCTTCAATCAATAAGGAAGTCAGGAACTCGAAAGTGAAAGCTAAACCTCTCCCAAACAGCTCGTGATAATCACACATGACGTCGTGCCTATTTTAAAATCATGATTTGTCTTGATGTGCGTTGACCCGTTCTTGGCATGCTACAATCGGTCAGAATAAAATAAGAAGTAAGACCCCCCTGATCCCCCCCCCCCCCCCAAATCAAAGAACTGGAGCTAAACCCAAAACGCGCCATTTTTCCTATCACTGGAATGGGGGGGGGGGGGGGGAGGAGGGGTGGTCTGAATTTTTCATTTAAATTGTCCAAGATTGTAGCTGTTTGCTGAAGTCCTACATTCAGTGTTATGCAGAGGATTTGCATGACTCGGAAAGCGTCACTCGATACACAGCTGAAACGGAAGAAACAAGACAGATCAAGGCCACAGACGAAGAAATGTCACAAAGTCCAGTAATTCTAGATTTTAAAATGGTGCACGTTTTTACAAGTTATGTTATTTTACTAACTGGGTCCCATAATCCTAGGCCCGCGATTTAACTGAATTCTTGCGTGATTTAGTTTGCGTTTGCACCCGAATCACCCACGTGACGTCAAGTGAAGATGCCAGAGCCAAAGAACTATTTAGTGTTTTGTACAGTGTAAGTATAAAATTTCGGCCAAAACATTCTTTACATGCTTGCCAATTGTGTGAAGGATCAGCTTCTTGTTATTACTTCTACAGAATACATAATAAAAAAAAAGTTTATGGAATTTTTCAACTGACCTTTTAGCCTGGAATATGCATTGATCAACATCTATTTTCTCGTCAAACTATTAAGACCAAGTTCTTCTTGAATGTCATAAGAATTTATACGCGGCCGATCAGCAAAGGATTACAACATACGGGGTTAGGGGCACTTTCACCGCTTGGGAGAAGAGGGGAAAACAGCGGGGCTTCAATTTTTTCGCACCAAGGACTTTTCTCTTCTTTTTCAGAACGTCACATGACCTCAATAAGGAATGATAGATAGGATGGTAGAGCGAATTGATTCGAGAACCGAAACTGCGAAATCGAGTGTAAACAAAAAGTGCTAATGAGACCCTTGTAATAAGAGCTCCGAGACATATGGAGGCGCTTCGCGCAAAATGTCGACGCGCAATGAGGATTATGACGCCTAACTGTTTTATTAACTTTTATTAGAGAACCTTTTTTCCAAATATAATTCGTGCGCGTTTTAAGGTTTTACTTGCAGTTTTTGGAAAATAGTAGATTTTATAGCAACCTTTCTTTACGTTTAAAAAGAAACTTTTCGGCAAAAGTAGCCCTCTCAAGGTATTGTGTAAGTATTAGTCTTGATGTGTGTGCGTTGACCGTTAAGGTTATTCCAAACCTTCGCAGGTGTCCTCAAGAAAAAAATTCATACGTGCGCTGATTTCAAGGAAACCCCACAAACTATATTTAAGAAATAGAAAACATGTACCGTGTTTCTATCGAGTTATAGAAACACAAGTGGAAGTTTGAGAGAACGAGGAATGCTGTGGGAACACGAGCCGCAGGCGAGTGTTTCCACAGCTTTTTCGAGTTTTCCCAAACTTTCACGAGTGTTTCTATCATTCGATAGAAACACGGAAAACGTGTTTTCTATTTCTTTTAGAAAACACCGCGACGAAAAAAAAGAAATCAACTTGTTAACTTTGATTCAGTCAAAATGTAAATTCTCTTTGCTCGCGCCATCATTACGTCAACAGCTCGTGCTAGTTCTGTGTTTCCATCGAGTTACAGAAACACGATTTTTAACCAATCAGCGCGCGTATTTTCTTAGGACTGTTTTCTAAATCATTTTACAATAACTGTCCAATTTCTCGCGCGCTGATTGGCTCATTTTTATCATCAATAAGAGTACAGAAGGATAAAATTTTAATTTATGCAAGCTTTCAAGTTCAACTTTCAGGTGTCAAACTGTCAACTTTTTAACCAATGAAATTTTATGGACTTTTTTACGCAGCCAATCAAAAAGCGAGAAAAGCTATTGACAATGTCCGCATTATTTTGAATAAAACCGCTTATCTTTGTTTACGGCAAGTTTATGGCGTCTTTTCCCCTCATTTATTCCAGGGATTTGACCATTTTGGGGTCTTGTTATTGTAAAATGTTAAATAGAAAGGTTATGAAATGTAGAATTCGATCAAATCTCGTTCTGTTTTGGCTATTGCTTTCCCATGGCGGAAGAAGTGGTTAACGTCAAAATGACTGACTGACATTTATAGCGCGAATTAATCGGATATCAAATGGGATCGTTGATGCAAAGTAACTGTGCAGTGTTAATCACAAAGCATCAATCCCTCAAAGTGTGCCATCATTTTTTTGTATTTCTATTGCTTTTCTTTTTGGAGATCTGTCAAGTTCAGGCACTATCGAATAATTTGCAAAACGTGCTGCGTTAATAAAAGGCAGCCACGAGAAAAGTATTTAAAATAAAAGAAATCGCCGAATGTGCTGGCAGTCAACAATAGGAAAAACCAAAGGAAAGCGATGTATAACAAAACAAAAAGAAACTGAGGAGCAAGGGCCGATGCGTGATTGTGACAGATATGAAATCTTTGGAGTAAGGTTTTGTGTCCAGTAAAATTGAAAGTATACAGGAGCTTTTCCCAAAGCTTAAGGCAATGCAGCTCATGTAGCGGAGGTCTGCCAGTTCTCGTAACTCATGTAGTATAGTATGCACGAAAAGTCATTCCTTTTTCTGTTTTTTCTTTTTCTTCTTCTTTTTTTTTTTTTTTAAAAGACTGCTGTTATAACAAGTATCGCCAGAAGTCAATATGGTAACTCTTATAACTCTGAGAATAACCCGTAAGCACACATGTCAATCATCATCCACTGGGAAATCGACGGGTTTGCGCACAGAGCCTTTGACCTTATTGGGGAATTATTATGTACAGAAATTTCGCTATTTTATTTGTCTATATATCTAAAATTTTTCTAGCCGTTTTTGTTTTCTGTAAATTAAAAAAGTCAAAATCGAGCTTGCGACAAGAGAACGCTTACAGACTCTAAAGGCTTTATTTTTTTCTCTGACTGCTTCGCGAATCGATTTGTTTGTTAAAATCACATAAACAGAAAAATACTCTTCCGTAGACCACTGGATTCGATTTGCGATCAGTCTCGTCCCTCTTTCTCGACGCGGAGATCAGAGAACGGCGAATCATAGAAAGAAGTTTTCCATAAACCTACTATGCATATGACAAGTATGCATAGTAGGTATATGACAAAGTTTCTCGACGTCTCAGTTTTCGGTCGCAGCAAGGGCTGACGACCGTCGATTTTCTTCGCTATCCACAAGCGACTGTGTTTGGAAACAAAAAACAGTTACCGATGGAATTTAATTGGAATCTTTTGTTCGCTATAAGTGAACTGTACCTTGAATTCAATATTCATGATAACCTGCGATCGGGCGCTCTTTATATATGAAGTATAGATTGTTCGTGGGCACCTCTGGTTCAAAAACATGTTAGATAAAATATTGTGATTGTGTTCTGCATGCAAATTCCGTTTAATTTAGTTTATCTGACAAAACATGCAACAAAGAATAGAAATGTTAACTATAGTATACTCACCGTTTCGAAAAATTCTGGAGGAATTCAGCAAAGTAGCAACACTGAATAACGGACCAGTTTGCAATCAATAAGGAAATCAGGAAACTCGAAAGTGAAAGCTACTGACCTCTCTTAAACAGCTCGTGATCATCACACATGACGTCGTGTCTATTTTAAAATCATTATTTGTCTTGATGTACCTTGACCCGTTCTTGGCATGCTACAATCTCGGTCAGAATAAAATAAGAAGTAAGACCACCCTACCCCCCCCCCCCCCTCTCCAATCAATGATGAACTGACGTTATACCCAAAACGCACCATTTTTCTCATCATTGGAATGGGGGAGGGGTGGTCTTAATTTTTCATTTAAATTGCCCAAGATTGTAGCTGGTTGCCAAAGTACTACATTCAGTGTTATGCAGAGGTTTGCGTGACTTAGAAGGCGTCACTCGATACACAGTTGAAACGGCAAACAGATCAAGGCCACAGCCAAATAACATAAAGTCTAGTAATTCTAGTTTTTAAAATAGTACACGTTTTTACAAGTTATGTTATTTTACTAACTGGGTCCCCACATCTTAGGCCTGCGATTTAACTGAATCCTTGCGTGATTTAGTTTGCGTAAGTTATGAAATGAAAACGCACGCCACGCGAATGACCGTGACGCAAAGTGAAGATGGCGTTTCAAAGCCTAGCCGCCAACGAATTATTTAGTGTTTAGTACAGTGTATATAAAGTGGCCGCGGCTACCGTTTGCTCGTCTCGATGGGGTTTTCTATAGTCTATTTTTCTAGTACAGCTTCGGTTTGGAAAAGATGACGACGGATAAGAGTCCGAAATAGAAAGTGACGCCTAATTAAATATTCGAACGCAAGTTTATCGTGATTGCTTTGACGTGATAGGCCCTTTGCACGATCCGGTCACATTGTACAAAGTCACACATGCTGGTGAGCAAATTGCACAGTAGGACTTCCAAAACAACGCCACTCGTACCAGTCCACCTGGACCTACCTTTGTTTTGGAAGTCCCACTGCGGAACTTGCTCACCAGCATGTGTGATTTTGTACCATGTGACCGGATCGTGCAAAGGGCCTATTCTATGTTCACTAAGAAACTAACCAGATGGTAAATTTTGTTTTCGAAATGCACTAACCCCTTTTAAGCGACCAACCCCTAAAGAGCGGCTTCCTCCATTTCGTCGAGGGTGGCCTCTCAATAGGGGTTCGACTGCAACATCGAATCGGCGAAATCGGATGAAGCACCATAAAAGATGTGAGCAAGAAATGAGCAAACCAAATTATTTTCAAGATTCGTCAGTTTCGCGCGCTAGCTGTATTGCTTGAATAAGTCCTCTTTCCTTCTTCCCTCGCCTTTCCCTTTCTCACAATGTCGCGAAACGTGAACAGCTTGATTCTCAGACAGTCCAAGGTCACTCCCTTTTATTCGGGGAGAGGAGGGACTGCCGAGAGAGAGCGACCTCGAATCCCGGGTAGAACTTGTACTGCAAACAGCAACAGAGAATGTATTCAGCACAGCTGGCTTCATATTTATTAACATTACATTCTATTGTTTCACAAGTTGTGTTATTCCGTGTTTTGGCTTAGTGCCTTGAGTACCACAAGATAAGAAAACACCTCTCGGCTCAGCTTGCTGCTAGTTGTCCTAGTTGGGTTGTCACGCAATGCTGTTCTGTTTCAACGTAGTGGCTACACTTAATGCGTGACGTCCAAGTAAACTATGTTCTCAAACTCATTAATAATTCATCAAGTTTAGCCAAAAGAAATCATGATCGTGACGGTATTTGGATATCTGATCTTAATTAACATAGATTTTACGATTTTATTTCTCCGTTTACTCCCTAGTTTTAGTTTCAATTGAGAAGATATATCAAACTTTCAAGACAGTGTTTGACCACATTCCCGAACACCTCGAAGTTCGTCAAAAATACCCCGCTGCGCGTCTTATTTTCAACTCTTTCGTCGGTGTTTGGAAATGTGGTCAAACATGGTCTTTCTCGTTTGTTCAAGGATAAATTACTAGATCGTGAGAGAGGTAATTTGACACAAAAAAACCTGTCTCTTCTTACTGTTAAACTTTCTATCGATGAACAAAAACATAAACATAGAAAGAAAGAGAAAGAGAGATCAAGATTGCTGGGAGAGCTGCGACACCGTTTTAACGTCTTCAAAGTAACCGTGACTAAACTCAAGCAGTGACACTCGTTTGATTTTAGTCAGTTCCTGCAACGGACTCTAGCACTGATGAAAGTGTCTCGAAGTAATTCTGTGGAGAAAATAGAACAATTAAAAAAATGTAATTTGTTAATTCCCTCAAAAAAATTTCAAAAGAATCCAGTTCATTGGCTTGTCACGCAAAAATTCTCCCCAAGACAGCATTACGTTGCGTGACAACTCAGAACAGCAGAAAAGAACAGTTCTTGACAGAATTCGAAGTGGTCACCTTGAAAAGTTGAGTCTCTTGGTGAATAATGGATGAGCAGCACATCTCACGGATGGAATGCATAGCGAGCTGTGGGCCACCGATATCTAGACATGAACATATCAGTTATCTTAGCTAGTTCCTATCAGTTCTAGGAATGGCATTACAGAGAAATCACGACTTGATCGTGTGTTGTATTCCAGGTGAAACGAGCTTAAGTTCACCTAGGTACTAAGAGGTAAACAGCAAAAGCCTGAAAAAACAAAAACCAAAATGTAGTTCCTCAGGAGAGTAACTTACTACTCTCTGAAGGAAACTCTCCTTGCTTGGCGATCATTCTCTTTATTTTCAGCGCAGAACGCGTAAGTATCTAAATCACAAACCTAAAGTCAAAAGACCAAGCTTGGCGGAGAGTATTGGTCCAATAGTGGATCCACAAGGAGAATCATTTCGTACACAAACTTCCTGTGATACAAGGACGCAAGAAAAAAAACACTTAAGAATCAATCAATTACTCAACCAACTAACCAACCAACCAATCAACCAATCTATCAATCAATCAATCAATCAATCAATCAATCTATAAATCGATCAATCAATCAACCAATCAACCAATCTATCAATCAATCAACCAATCTAACAATTGATCAGTCGTCCCTCTATCCGTCTTGAGTTCAAACAATTAATCAATCAATAATGTTTGATGCATGAGCACAAAGTGGCCAGAAACTCGAGTTCTTCATAATCGACTCGCGTGTTTGTCTTACATTTCGCACGCGTGCCAAACACTAATCTCTCTTAAGCTACATGCGTGTTCACATGTATCCTCACGTTAAGTTGGTGGTCTCTTCCAAATTCATTGCCTTCAAAACAAGTAAGTTCTATACCTGTATTGGCACATCGCTCTTCTCTGCGATCAGCCTTACAACACTTGACGACACAGCTGTTGTTGCATATCGCTGATTGCTGTTAATCTTTATGACTGGGCCCTTGTTGGAATTAAAAGTAAACCAGTTACGCTAAACAAGTCAATAAGTTTGCTAGCATTCACTGCGCCAGGGCATCGACAAAAACAGAATTTTTTCATTCCCTGCAAAACACCTAGACACCACAGCTGTCTGAAACTAGCGAAGAACAAATAATAAGTAGTTTATTAAAACTCTCTGGCAGTCTTATATCATGTTTTTCTGCCGGCTGAGCTTGCGAAAGAGGCAGGAAATGAAGGTCTCTCACACTGAATGGGGGACCTGGGTACGAGTCAGGATGTCAGTTTCACGCTCGGTCACCTGATTCAGTTTTCTTTTCTCGCTGGACAGTGCAACAGTTTTCCCACGCTCTCGCCCCTTAGCAAATTCTTGCCTAAAGTTTATGGAAGTGTATCAACGTTTGAGTAGTTTTATCCTGTTGTTGACTCCGACTCGGTTATGTTGTGATATCGATGTGGATAGAATTGTCAATAAAGTGCTGTTGCATTGTCGTGTGGCGGACAAATGGCATTCAGTGTGTGAGAACCGTTTTTTTTTTTTTAGTTTAGTTTAGTTTTCTATATTTTGGGGGCGTTTTAAATAAAACGATTATTCCACTCGCGCTTGTTGGATATGAGATGACTGATTATAGCCATCTCGGTACTACGCGCCTCGTTGGCTATCTACCATCTCATATCCAAGAGGTACCCGTGGAGTAATTGTTAAACAGCACTCCATTAGCAGGCCAAAGTAGCACTGATTCGAGACTGGTTATAGCTGTCAATAATAATAATTGATAATTAATGACTCAATGCAAGCGCGTGCTACCCAGGCTAACCATTGTCTCATCCAATCTGATTCGTTAATATTCCACGTTAACTATCTGCTATTCACTATTCAGGTTCTGCAATACAAAAAGGTGTAGGACAATTGATTATCACAACCTTGAGCTGTACAAGTTTTTGTACAGTTACTGTAATAATCCCTGGATTGTATCCTAATCATATTTTAGTAAAGTTGAAACTTCATCTTACAACTATCCGGTTTAACCTGAAGAAAAAGTCAGTTATTCAAATGTTCTGTTATTTCTCACCTTATGGAGAGCAGGTTTATGATTTTCTTCATGTTTATCTCTGAAAAGAAAAATCATGATACATAAACACATCAGAATACGTCTTGCCAAAACGTGGTATTATGGAGTAAGTCTTCGCATACTCTTACATTGTATTCGGTTATTAATTTACTCCTTATTTAGACAGATCCTCACAAATGATGAAATCAAACTGTGCAAGTATTGGTGATCAAATTCAAGACTGACAGTGTATGTTTATTATTGAATAGCGACCAGCGAGCTAATATTGAACGTTTTGCACGATTGAAAATATATAACAATACTGAGACGAAAGAAACTTTCTAGAGCTAACACGAAAGATCGTTTGAAGAAAACACTACAGTATTCCGGTGCAATGTTCCAATTACGTAGATTGACAGTTGTATCAAAGAACTGGCGACTTTTTGTTCAAATTAACTCTAGCTTTTACAAGTTGCCGAGTTCCGTTGCAGTTTTACAAAGTTCTGGTTTTCATTTTTCTTGTGTGAAATGAAATAATACCACAGTGACTTCAATGTCATAAAGGGAGAAAAGAATTAATCTACAGTCGACTTTTTATCAACAAGACATGATGGCAAATTAGGAACGGTTGATTTCGGATACTGTGTGCGAAATTTGAAAAGCAAGCCACTAATTGTGGATCAAATTTGAGTTTTTAGCGCAATTCCCAGTTCGGCAATTTCCACGCAACCTGTTGCTCACAGGTTGAGTTGAAGTACTCTTGCTCCCATGGCAATGCATGTACAAATCTTGTGGTTTATCGCCAAATAGTCAGTGATGAGCTTAACTCTGCATTCGAGCCAAGTGGCCCATCAGGCCGAAGCTTATCCTGGTTTCTGTAGCATGAAGCTACCAGGAATATTTCTACTCCCCCCTGGATGGGATGTTTGTCCGTCGCAGGGTTAACTGAGCATTTAAGTTCCCCGGTACCCATTTGCTCACCGGGGCGGAGAGAGCCTCTGTGAGAGTTGCCTTTCCCAAGAGCACAACGCAATGTCACCGGCCAGGGCTCGAACCCGGACCGCTCGATCCGGAGACGAACGCGCACTAACCATGAGGCCACCGCGCCTCACAACCAATTGATGGGAGAACCAATCAAATCGCCGATTTGCAGTACAACACGAGCATTGTCTACCGCACATACATAAAATAAGAGATGTATTATGACACATCAGTTTAATACTAGAAGCAAGCTACTGGATTATACAGTGTACATACGAATAGTTTGGACGAACTGCACGGGCCTGGTCGGCACTGAGAAGAAATGACTTTGGAATTGCTTCCTCAAAACTGGTTGAGTTTCCACCTGCATTGTTGAGAACACGGACAATCATGAGTTATTCGACGTTCAAAGGTTATACTTCCCTTTGTATGTCATCCCAATAAATAAATAAATAAATAAATAAATAAATAAATAAAGTGTCTTTATTGTTCAAAAGATAAAATTACATATCTTATGTTACATTTAAAAATAACAATGTTAATGGGCTACAATATGTCTCTAAATAAGATAGATATTTACATGGAAACAAATACAAAAATCGAATACAAAAAGTACACTATTTACAAAGCTACATTGTACTTAAAAACTATCCTATTAAAGAATGTATTCTTGAAACGGTCCGAATATTAATTCCTCCTCCAAAAAGGGTACACATATATGTTGTGAGAAATGAATTGTGATGAAATAATAACAAAATATGATAAATGTTTCAAATACGTACCCACTGACAGACGGCGCAAAATATGCTCTGTTAGCATGGAGCCCGCACCTTGAGCACTCTGTGAACCAACCTATAGCGAAGACATTGTACATCTTGACCAACGAAACAATAAATAGTGCACTGCATATAAGGAATGAAGAACCAGAACTGCAAAGTTTGTGCACATTAGTTTAGGTATTGGGAATATTTTAAAACCTGTTTACCAGCCACATAAGCTGTTCTTATAAAAATTTAACGTAGTTGTTCCTATTCTAACCTTCTCCTATTTCATTACCAGAAACGTATAGACCACTTTACAACTTAGAGAAATGTAACCTGGCCTCTGTATGAAAGTGAGGTTAGGGTTGACCATCAGGCACTAGTTAGTATGGTGATAGGATAATTTTCATTCACAAAGTATCAACGTTAATTTGTATCATAACAAAGTCAACTCTAGCCTTGCTTTTGCTCAAAGGCGTGATCACTACGCATGGAACTGCAAAATTGGTTCTTTCCTCTTGATGGCCAACCTATTGCTACAGAAAACCAAGCTGCATGTGCTGCTCAACACGTGGTCAGCTGTAATGGCCAATTCCCTGCACGAGACTCATCTGTAGGGCATCATGGTAGTTGTATTCATCAAAACAAATATCCAGTCCAAGATGATGAATACAACTACCGTGATTCCCGGTAAGTGCATATCACAGAGGGAATTAGAAATTGTCTCAGCCACTTCATTTAATTGAATGGCAAGTTAGAGGGTGATTATTGTAACAACAGAAATGTTTGCCATTAAATTTCTTGAAAAACTTACTTGTTGCTAAAAAAAAATAAACTATACCACTTGTTTACAATAATTTATTGTATACTTGCATTGAGCAGTTTTCATTTGAGTGTCAAAAAGTAAACGGTTTTGCATCACTGGCTCGCTACGCTACAGGACAGGCCTAAATAACTTATGCCACCATTACATCCAAACAGAAGTAAAACCAAAACCAATCGTGACTCACTTGCACATGTTTTCCCGTGCTTTGGGTCAGCTACATGTAATTACTTGGAGTTTTGATTGGTTCAGTGGACTGTCTGTGTTCTTTGTGATTAATTGGTGAGAGTAATTACTTTGGTTTTGGCTTTACTCCATCAAAAAGCACTCTATCAGCTTACCTCCTCATTGTCATACAAAGCTATAACACGAATGTTAGGATCTGTTGCCAGAGATGAGCCTTCTAAGGAATGAACAAGGCCCTGTAATTTAAAACAATTCCACAATACCAATCATCAATAAATCACAAAATTTCCCGGAATTGCATAATTATTACTTTTAAATATTTACTCTACATTTAGACTGGAAGGACTTCCACTGGCAAAATACGACATGTTCAATGCTTGGCTAAAGTTAAGCTTGTTAGTCATAGCATATAAGACTTAGAGATTTGGATTGCATATTAATAGCAAGTATTTCATTTGGGATATCCTTTTTTAAAGAAAACATGTTCTCTGTGTTCCTATCGAGATTTAGTATAAATCTACTAGCGTTCTATCACGAAAGGTGTTCTCTGATTGGCTATGCTACTCACTATAGTGAGCAGTGTAGCAGTGAGCGCTTGTTAGAAAACTGGCAGCTTCTTCTTTGTGAGCTCATAATCTAATTGATAAATAGAAACATGAGTTGAAGTTTGGGAGAACAGGAAATGCAGCTGTAGGAACATGAGCTGACAGGCAAGTGTTTCCACACTATTCTAGAGTGTTCCCAAACTTCCACGAGTGGTGATAGTTGATGAGGCCAAAGACCAAATCAACTATCACCTCATAGAAATCGAGAGTGAATAATCTAATTATTTTTAATTACTAGAATTCTACCTGAAATTTACTTCAAATAATGGTTTCCAATTACTTATCGATGTATTATTAAAGTTTGTACCTTAGAAAGATTGCACAGATTGAATCGTCATTTGAAATTGAAGTTGTGCGTGCGCATTACTTTTTTTTTCAATAATTTCACAATTTTTAAAGCCAAAAAGCCATTTATGTTTTTCTTTTAGTCTTCTCAGGAATTTAATTATCCATTTGCATCAAAATATTCCTCCAAAACTTTGTTAAAAAGAAAAAAACATCACCATTTCGTAGATGACCTCCAGCCACTGCACTCTAATGGCTGATAGTATACAAGTAGCTCAGCCAATCAGATTACAGCATTTGCATTGGTATACTAGTATAATTCTACTAAAACTCAGTAGAAACACAGAAAACATGTTTCTATTTCTTTTAGAAAACACCATGCGAAAACAAGAAAACAGCTTGTTTACTTTGATCATCAAATTGTAAATTCTCTTTGCTTGTGCCATCATTATGTCACCAGCTTGTGCCAGTTCTGTGTTTCTATCAAGTTATAGAAACACCATTTTAAACCAATCAGCACACATATCATCATAGGCATGTTTTCTAAATACAGATAAATCATGGATCATTAGCCAACTGGAATGAAGTTATATCTGATCAAGATGAGGGCTGGTGACCTTCAGGGATGGAAACATACTATGCAAAAGCAGCCAGCTGCCTCTATAGAAAAGTGACTTTGAAAATTAACACACAAAAAATGTACAATATGAACCTGCTGTAACGATATTTTGTAATACGGCCTGGTCGCCCAGCGCTTTAGTCAGAATCGACCACGAGTTAAATTGTGTTGACCTGTTGAGCCAGGAATTACAGAGTCTTTACAAAGCTGTCGTCCTTGTTATTTAAACCTTAAAGTTCATTACATGGTGTCAGAAGAGTGGTTACCTTGGATTTACACACAAAGATTCGCGTGAACTCGTGAACGCCACGAACTAACAAACCCGAACAAGCTTACCTAGAAAACCAACATGGCCGCCGCTTCATTTGGTTTGCCTCCACCGGAGCCTCTACAACTCCAGCAAGGGAACACAGCCCAGAAGTGGAAGAAATTCAGACAGAAATGGAGCAATTATGAAATAGCAACCGGCGTAGCACAGAAAGATGAACCAACACGTGTCGCGACTCTACTTACCGTAATCGGCGAAGAGGCTGTCGATGTTTACAACACGCTCACGTGGGATGAAGAAGGCGACGAGCTCAAAATTGAGAAAGTCTTGGAGAAGTTCGAGCTGTTTTGCAACCCGAGGAAGAACACTATCTATGAACGCTATGTTTTTTTCTCGAGAAATCAAGACAGTGGTGAGTCCATCGACCACTACGTGACTGTATTGAAGAACTTAGCGGACACTTGTGAATTTGGAGCACTCAAAGAGTCGCTTATCCGCGATCGGATCGTTTTTGGAATACGAGACTCCTCAGTAAGAGAACGACTCCTGAGAGATGCAAAGCTAACCTTGGAAAGTGCAACCGAGAAAGTCAGGTCAGCCGAGCTCACTCAAATCCAACTGAAGCAAATGGCAGCAGACAAAACAACCGATGAATCAATTAGTGCCATTAACACTGAGAAACCGCCTGAAAAACAGCCTAGTAAATTACCTGTGATTGATTGCAAATTTTGTGGCAGAAGACATCCAAGAAACAAGAATCTTTGCCCTGCATATGGTTCAAAGTGCCAGAAGTGTGGTCTAGCAAACCATTTTGCAATAAAGTGCAAAACAAGGGAAACAAGACCACCGAAAACAGGCAAACGACTCCACCTGGTTGAAATAGAAGATGATACTGAAGACGAATTCGCTATCGACATGGTCACTCACAAAATCGGAGCACTGCACACCGAGAGTAATGATAAAGTTGCAAGTCAGTTGTTTGTGACGATGATGGTAAACGACAATGCATATGTCAAATTCCAGCTTGACTGTGGAGCAACCTGTAACCTTCTACCACTGAAGGACTATGCAAAAGTTATGGGAGATCCTGATGACCTCTATATTGAGAAAAGCAAGGCCAAGTTAACCATGTACAACGGAGCCGTTATGTACCCGGTGGGGAAGTGCAAGCTCAAGTGCACGAGAGATGGCTCGTCCCATGTCCTTGAGTTCCAAGTTGTTGACGGAGATGTGAGACCACTTCTGAGTGCAGAAACATGCCAAAGGTTGAATTTCTTAAAAGTGCTGGTGAAAGACTCCTTCCATCATGTGGATACAGTGACTCAAGACAGCCAGTTTACACCATCAACGTTGAAGACAGTCATTGATGATGACCTCTTGACAGAGTATGCAGATGTTTTTGAAGGCCTTGGATGCCTCGCAGACCCTTACCACATAGAGATCGACCCAACAGCACAACCAGTGATACACCCACCCCGCAAGGTACCTGTTACCCTAAGAGAGCCATTAAGACTGGAATTGGAAAGAATGGTAAATGAGAACATCCTGGCCCCAGTGAGCGAAGCAACAGATTGGGTATCAAGTATGGTTACAGTGGTCAAGCCCAACAAGCTCAGAATATGTATCGATCCTAAAGATCTAAACAGAGCCATCAAGCGGCCTCACTACCCTCTCCCTACTGTTGAAGAAGTTGCCACCAGTCTAAGCAAAGCAAAGGTGTTCTCTGTACTTGATGCCAAAAGTGGGTTCTGGCAGGTGCCGCTAGATGACGCTTCCAGCAGACTTACGACCTTTAATACCCCATTTGGTCGGTACCGCTGGTTGCGCATGCCCTTTGGCATCTCCTCAGCACCCGAGGAATTCCAGAAAAGGATGAATGATACCTTTGGAGATATTAAAGGCACTGCAGTGATTGCTGATGACCTTTTGGTGTACGGAGAAGGTGACGACATGGAGACTGCCACCTCAGATCATGACAAGAACCTAAGGATCGTCCTTGAAAGAGCCAGAGAGAGAAATCTCACCCTCAACAAAGACAAAGTCCGTTTGAGACTTACTGAAGTACCTTACATCGGCCATTTGCTTACAGCCGATGGACTGAAACCAGACCCAAAGAAAGTAGAGGCAATCCTGATGATGCCAAAGCCCACTGATGTAAAGTCAGTAAAGAGGTTCCTGGGAATGGCAAATTACCTCTCAAAGTTCTTGCCGCATTTGTCCACAGTCACGGAACCACTGAGGCGACTAGAAGACAAACATGTTGAATGGCACTGGAATGAAGTCCACGAAAGAGCCTTCACAGACGTAAAGCAACTCATCACTAATCATCCCGTGCTGCGCTACTATGATGTGTCAAAAGAGGTCACCCTGCAGTGCGACGCATCTCAATCAGGTCTTGGGACCGCTCTGTTGCAGGAGGGCCAGCCAGTAGCTTTCGCATCAAGGGCGCTAACAACCTCAGAGAGAAATTATGCTCAGATTGAGAAGGAACTTCTCGCGATTGTACACGCGTGCGAGCGGTTTGATCAGTACCTGTTCGGCCGAGAGGTCACCGTCGAGACTGACCACAAGCCCCTGGAGGCTATACTAAAGAAACCACTACTCACAGCCCCAAAGAGACTCCAGCGAATGATGATGCGCTTGCAGAACTACCAGCTTAAAGTTGTCTACAAAAAAGGCCAAGAGATGTACATCGCAGACACCTTGAGCAGGGCATACCTACCCTTACCAAACCATATCTCACAAAATGAACTAGAATTCATTCGATCTGTAGAGGAAGTCGACATGACCAAACATCTTGCTGTGACCAGAGAGCGTCTCGCAGAATTTCAACAGGAAACAAAGGATGATGCAGTCCTGCAGCAGCTGAAGCAGACTATTGAGCTGGGGTGGCCAGAGAGAAGAGAAGCAGTCCCTTCAGAAATCCGTGCATATTACTCTTACCGAGATGAACTGACAGTACAAGATGAAATACTCTTCAGAGGGAACAGAGTCGTAGTGCCAGCAGCTATGAGATCTGAGATGCTAAAGAAAATCCACGCAAGCCACATTGGCATTGAGGGCTGCCTTCGGCGAGCAAGGGAAATCCTGTATTGGCCTGGAATGACTTCAGCCATCAAGGACTGTGTCTCTTCCTGCGGGACATGCAATTCACTTCGCATGGAACAACCCAAAGAGCCCCTCATGCCACAGAAAGTACCCGACAGGCCCTGGTCAAAGGTTGCGGTGGATCTGTTTACACTGGATAAGACAGAGTATGTCATTATAGTGGATGACTACTCCAACTTCTTTGAGTTACGAGCCCTGTCCGATACGAGAGCTTCGTCAGTAATTACAAGTCTGAAGTCGCAGTTTGCCAGGCACGGCATCCCCAACACAGTCAGAAGTGATAATGGTTCTCAATTCTCCTCATCAGATTTCAAAACATTTTCTCAAGAATGGGACTTCGAGCATATCACTTCCTCTCCATACCATGCTCGATCAAACGGCAAAGTCGAGAATGCAGTTAACACGGCCAAACGAATCCTCAAGAAAGCAAAGCTAGACCACAAAGATCCCTACCTGGCTCTTCTCGACTGGAGGAACACTCCAACCGAAGGGCTCGATTCCTCCCCAGTACAGAGGCTGATGGGAAGGAGAACCAGGACTCTCCTCCCAACTTCAGCAAGATTATTGAAACCCAAACTTCCAAAGCCTGTCAAGAAACTCATAACAAAGAAAAGGCAGAAACAAGCACATTACTACAACAGAGGGGCCAAACTACTAAAAGAGCTCAAACCTGGAGATATAGTAAGAATGAAGCCAGATCCAAAAGATCGAACAAAGCTGTGGAAGAAAGCAACATGTCTCCAGGAAGTTGCGCCAAGATCCTATGAAGTAGTCATCGAAGGGAAGAGATACAGGAGAAACAGAAAGGATTTGATAGCGACACAAGAGAGTCCTGCAATCGATAGCCACGCAGAGGAACCAGATGAGCCACTCCCGTCGGACGACCAGTCCCAGAGAGTCATTGACCCAGTTCAGCCAGGCACGCCTTTACCTGCCCACACAACTCCAGAGCGACCAGGGACCCCTCAAAGGCCGCCAGAGATCCCACAGCCATCTGAAAGAAGATCCACCAGAGGGCGTTTAATTAGGACCCCAATCCGTTTCAAAGACTACTGCCCACCCTGAGGGGTGCAGTCAAGCAGAACTGTAACTTTGTTGTGTTTTCCATTTGAACTATGTTAGGATGGACTTTGTGCAGGGCATTTAAATCTGCCTTTGTGGACATCTTTCATTCTTTATTTTACAGACTTAATCGTGATATTGTTTTATTTGTTGCCACTTGGAGTTTGTGTCATGTTGTATTTAAGAAAGAGGAGGATGTAACGATATTATGTAATACGGCCTGGTCGCCCAGCGCTTTAGTCAGAATCGACCACGAGTTAAATTGTGTTGACCTGTTGAGCCAGGAATTACAGAGCCTTTACAAAGCTGTCGTCCTTGTTATTTAAACCTTAAAGTTCATTACACCTGCCTTAGCTCGAAGGATTGATTTGGCTCAAGGCAAGTTTTCATTAACATGTGGATTCTTGGGGTCTTACATGTTTGTACATACTGTTACTGGAGTAAACTGTGATGGAGTCGCCATGCAGCTTGTCATCCTACAGCAGCAAGTAACACTCGCAGCCAATTCGTGCTTTAGATAAGATACACTGTCACAATCTAGTGCAGAACAATGTGACATAAAGCCATAAAATTTTCATATTTTGCTTGGTGCAGCATAGATTTCAAGTGCAATATCCATGTAGGTTGTACCTGAAGAGCACAGAAACAGCTGACTTGATTGTCCAGTCTTGGTGAGAAAATAAACTCTTCTAATGCACCTCCCAAGGTCTATAAAAACAACCACATACATCAAAAAACCACTACAAATGTTTTTCAATTTTCAAGTGTTGAGCAAACTGGACAAAAAGACTGAGGGGCAGAGGAGGGTAGCATAACTATGATGCACACACTTCCCCTCCTGGAGTGGAACCTGAGAGAATAGGGTGCTTGAAGCTTCAGAAACTTGAAAAACCATTCAGTGAGAACTCACATTGTAATAAAAGAAGTGAAAACATCAAACTCTATCGCAGGTCTTCATCATTCCAAGAATTATTAATAAATGTTTGTTGTGTTAGCTTACATGAAGTATTGTTCAAGTTAGTTACGTGCGAGATGCATGTTGGTTATTAAAGATGGCGTCTTGAAGTAAACACGTGTTGTTCACTGCAGACTATCGTAAGTCCAAATAACTCGACACAGTGGCAACGGGAAGCTCCCAATAGCCTTTAAACTGAAGAAGAAACAGACAAAACGGAAACATGGGAGACCAAGGTGCACACGAGGCTGGAATTCAAGCTGAACAACCTCAAGTAGTTGAAGAGCCGAACGAAGCTGGCGCTCACGCCGCACAACCAGCCGCACAACCACAAGTCGCCGCAGCTGTACAGCAGCCCATGGTTCAACAAATACCCATGGCGAGTTACCAAGTTCCACCACCTGAAAAGTTCACCTTCAAACCCGAAGAATGGTCCCATTGGATCAAGCGTTTCGAACGATTTCGAAAAGCGACTGGACTCGACCAAAAGGACGGCGAGAGCCAAGTGAATACTTTGATTTATTCGATGGACGAAGAAGCTGACGACATCGTAGTGTCATTCGGACTGACAACTGAAGAAGCAAAGCAGTACAACGTAGTGAAAGGCAAGTTTGAAACTCATTTTGTGGTAAAGAGAAACGTAATATTTGAAAGAGCCAAGTTCAACCTGAGAAGTCAATAAGATGGTGAGTCAGTGGATAATTTCATAACAGATTTGTATTGTCTTACTGAATACTGCGAATTTGGAACACTAAGAGACGATCTCATCCAAGATAGAATCGTGGTAGGGATAAAAGACAAGAAGCTCTCTGAACAACTGCAACTGGATTCCAAGCTGACTTTAGAGAAAGCAATTACAAAAACCAGGCAGTCGGAGACAGTTAAAAAGCAGCAAACGTTCCTACAGGAAACCAAATCTGACCCACCACCAGCGCATGTTGATCGTTTGTCCAAAGCAAAGGGAAAAGATTCTAAAGAAGATATGAAGAAGAAAAAGAAACCACCCAAGTCTAAAAATGGGAAGACTCCTGAAGCACAATGTTCAAGGTGCATGGGTCAACCACACCCAAAGAGACTATGTCCAGCCAGAGAATCGAAATGTAACAAGTGCTCCAAAGTAGGACATTGGGCAAAGGCCTGCAGATTTCAATCCGACAAGAGAGTGGGTGAAGTGAATTTTCCTGGGAGACAAGAAGAAGGAGAGTTCTTCCTAGGTGAACTCACTGAACTATCTGCTGCCCAATGAAGTACAGAAGATTCATGGAAAGCTAAAGTTTCATTGAATGGACTGCAAGCAGAATTTAAATTGGATACCGGTGCGGATGTAACAGTAATTCCACCTAGCCTGTATCACAGTTTGCAACCAGTTCCATCACTTAGCAAGACCACCAGGCTACTCATGGGTCCATGTAAACAGAAACTGAGCTGTCTAGGAACTTTCATAGCAGAGTTGCAAGTGCAAGATAAGATTGCTAAGGAGCAAGTGTATGTAATAGAAGATTTGGAGTGACCTTTGCCAGGAAGAAAGCAAGCTGAACTTCTAAAGCTGATAAGCAGACTTGACAGCCTGAGCAGTGATGACTACAAGAGTAAAGTAGCAGACAAATACCCCAAGTTGTTCGAAGGTCTAGGTGTCATGAAGGACAGTTACCGTATCACACTCAAAGAAGATGCTAAACCTTTCCAAGTGTCAGTTCCAAGGAAAGTACCCTTCCCCTTGTATCAGAAAACAAAAGAAGAATTAGACAGGATGTTGGAGACAGGAGTCATATCCAGAGTTGACCAACCCACTGATTGGTGCGCTCCCATGGTGGTGACCCCGAAGAGCAATGGCAAGGTCTGGGTCTGCATCAACCTGAGCAAGCTGAATGAGTACGTTAAGAGGGAGAACCATCCACTTGCCGCAGTAGACACAACTCTCGGAAGATTGGCAGGTTCCAGAGTGTTCCCTTAACTTGACGCCAACTCAGGATTCTGGCAGATAAAGCTAGCGTGGGAATCAAGACCACTGACAACATTCATCACTCCATGGGTCCGTTTCTGTTTCAATGTGTTGCCCTTCGGAATCAGTTCTGGTTCTGAGAAATTCCAGAAGAATATGAGTCAGATCCTCCAGGGATTAGATGGCGTGGAATGCAACATAGATGACGTTTTAGTCCATGGCAAAGATGAGACTGAACACGATCAGAGGTTAGAAGCAGTACTCAAGTGTCTGGTTGAAGCTGGCGTGACACTCAACCTAGACAAATGCCAGTTCAGCACAGACAGAGTCAAGTTCATTGGACACCTTATAAGCTTCAGTGGAATTGAGGCAGATCCTGAAACGCTACAAGCAATTGCAGACCAACCGCCACCTCAGAACGTACAAGAAGTGAGGACATTTCTGGGCATGGTGAACCAACTAAGCAAGTTTTCCGAGCACCTCGCTGACAAGACAAAGAGCATCAGAGACCTTCTTCACAAAGGGAACCAATGGACATGGGGAAGTGACCAACAGAAAGCATTTGAGCAGATCAAATCTGACCTCACACGAGCTCCAGTATTGGCTCTGTACGATCCAAGAAAGGAAACCAAAGTGGCAGCTGATGCTTCATCCTTTGGCCTAGGTGGGGTAATTCTTCAACTCCAACCTGACAACTCCTGGCGACCAGTCTCATTCATATCGCGAGCGATAACGCCCACTGAAACCAGATATGCACAAATCGAAAAAGAAGCCCTAGCGCTGACATGGGCATGCGAACGATCCTGGGAGTACATTATGGGAAAATCAATCTCTGTGGAAACAGACCATAAACCCCTGGTGCCACTCCTGAGTACTCACACACTGGATCAACTTCCACCAAGAATTCAAAGATTTAGAATGCGACTGATGAGATTCCACTTCAAGGAGATCAAGCATGTTGCTGGAAAGAAGATGTACATAGCCGATGCACTTTCAAGACTCCAACCCCGAAGCCAGACAGTGAAGTCAACAATTGACGATGACGAAATGCATGCACACATTGGAAGCGTGATCTCATCACTGCCTGCCTCAGACGCACGATTACAGCAGATCATAGAAGCACAGGAGGAGGATCCTGTCTGCAGGCAGATCAAAGTGTACTGCTGTGAGGGATGGCCTGACAAGTATTCATTAAACGATGCAATGAAACCTAATTGGTCAAGCAGGGGTGAACTGTCTGTGGTGCAGAACATTCTGCTCAAAGCATCCAGGATCGTGATCTCTTCTTCCATGCGTCTTGAGATACTGGATAAGATCCACGAAGGACACCAGGGAATCACTAAGTGTCGTGAGCGGGCCAAAAACTCTGTCTGGTGGCCAGGACTCAGCCGAGAAATCCAGGATCTGGTGCAACAATGCAGAGTTTGCGCTCTTCAAAGGGACAACAAGCCTGAACCGCTTATCACGACACCCTTACCTGACCGTCCCTGGCAAATCGTAGCCACAGACCTCTTCGAGCTGAAAGGCGTTAACTACCTTATTGTTATAGACTACTTCTCAAGATACGTGGAAGTAGCAGCCATGCAGAAGACTACAAAGTCAAGGGAGGTCATTAGAGCACTTAAGTCGATATTTGCAAGACATGGGATCCCAGAGCAAGTGCGATCTGACAATGGTCCTCAGTTTGACAGTGTAGAATTCTCTTACTTTGCCAAGGAATGGGGATTCAAGCATAGCACAAGTAGTCCTCGATTTCCCCAAGCAAATGGAGAAGTTGAGCGTGGAGTTAGAACTGTGAAGAATCCTTCTAGCAAAGGAAAAAGACCCTGCTAAAGCATTACTAGCCTATCGCTCAACACCACTAGCATGCAAGTTCTCTCCTGCCCAGTTGCTGATGGGAAGGCAGATTAGGAACAGTGTTCCGTTATTCCACCCCCAGCTGAACCCAGAGTGGCCTGACTTGGATAACCTGCATGCACGAGAAAGCATGAGCAAATTGAAGCAGGAAACAGTGTTCAACACCAGGCACAAAGCCAAGCCCTTGCCTTCAATTGGACCGGGTACTGAAGTTTTCGTCAAGGACCTTCAGCGGTCAGGAAAAGTCATTGAAGCAGCATCAACACCTCGGTCATATAAAGTTGAAACACCGACCAGCACGATAAGAAGAAACCGTATTCACCTTACTCCACTGCCAAATCAGCAGGAGCAACATGAGCGACCGACACCAATGGTGAACCAAGTTTCCGCAGAAGACATTCCCATTACAAAGGGAGACATTCAAGTACCCCCTGTAACACCCATTCTTGCTACTAGGCCTAAGAGAATTATAAAACCATCGCTGAAAGTTAGAGAGAATCTAGGTTTAGTTTGAGATGACGCTGTGTTATAAGATTCCATATTGTTTGTCAGTCTTCTCATGCTTGGTTCGTTCCCTAGATACTCTTGAACAATGGGGGGAGATGTTGTGTTAGCTTACATGAAGTATTCTTCAAATTAGTTACGTGCGAGATGCATGTTGGTTATTAAAGATGGCGTCTTGAAGTAAGCACGTGTTGTTCACTGAAGACTATCGTAAGCCCAAATAACTCGACAGATTTAACCACGAAAATAAGTCAAACATCAATAAAAATCTCCCCACAAAAGGGAAAAAATCAACCAAAATAAGTGTGCCAGTAACATACTTTTAGTGCTTTCTTTGATATCTGGTAGATTTTGTGATCTGTGTGGTAGACAGAGAGGTTTGGTCTGTATGAACCGTACCGTGTATCTGGGAGATTTCAGGAAAAACTGGGATGTTTGGCATACATGTAGGGGTGAATACCAGCATAGTCAATCACATCCAATCAAATTGTCAAACTCACTTGAAGTCAATCTATGGATTGAGTTTGATAGATTTCAGCAATTGAACGAAATCAATCTCGCACAAAAATGATTAGTCAATCAAACTCAATCAAACGTTTCATTTCCGAGCTCTTGATTTTCGCAAAACTGTTGCTGAAAATCAATTACAAGGTTTTTGAGGCTCGAGTTACTACGGTAGAACACGTGTTTTTTGTGCTTTTGAGACCACATAGCTTGATCTTTGTTCAACGAATTTATTCACTGAACACAACTGAACACAATCCATTAGACTGTGTTCAATTGAGTTGGGTTGCCAAACTCAATAAAACACAATCTAATGGATTGCATTCAGTTGTGTTCAATTGAGAGGTATTGGTTTGGAAATCGAACTCACTCAAAGTTTGATGTATGATTTTGTTGGATTGCCAAACTCAATCAAACTAAATCTACTGGTTGAGTTTGATTGCGTTTGATTTCTCCATGTTTGATTGACTATACTAGGATGTGTATACCCTCAACATTGGGCAATTCCAGAAAATATCCATACCCAACTACGGACGGCTTCATTGTTTTAACCCCCCCCCCCCCTTGCCTTCGGAAATTCTAGAATGCGTTACCTCCCCAAGCCCTCAGAATTCCATAATCGTGAACCCCCCTACCCTTCGGAATTTCTGCTTTTTTTGGAAGTACATTTTTGACTTGGCAACGCCTATATGAACAAAGAACATGAATTTATGCCTCCTCAATGTTGTGATCTGACGGCACCAGGCGACAAGCTTTACTCTTCAGCAACAAAAAACACCTACTGCGTGTGACCGGGCTGTGCAAACTCCTGTCTGAATTTGGCTACAAATATAAACACCACTCATGGTAATTTTCCTCCTCTTTGTTTTCTTGTGTTGTTTTGATGTTTACAAGGCAAAATAGCTCAAATTCAGACTGTTAAAATCTTTTGGTGGTCAAAAATAACGTCTAATATGCTTAATAATCTGGCAGGCATTCCTTGGAAGCAAGGGACTGGTGCAAATTTTTCTGCCATTCATCGGACGGGAGACAGGAGTAACAAGAAACTTACAAGCAGTAAGTAAGATACATGTGACCTTTCACATGAAAACGTGTATTAACGGCTTTCCGTTTTCGAACAGAATTCTGTTTAGAAGCGTTTGAAAGCCGTTTGAAAGAAATTTGCATTTGTTCGAACGACCTGGGTCATCCGTTCAAAAAAAATTTGCATCCGTTCGAACGGCTTGATCACCCGTTCGGTAGAAACGTCCAGCCGTTCAAACGACTTGCTCACCTGTTTGTTAAAAACATTCAACTGTTCGAACGACTTCCTCACCCATTTGGTAAAAACATCCATCCGTTCGAACGACTTGCTCACCTGTCCGATAAAAGCGTCCAACCGTTCAACAACTTGCTCACCCATTTGTTGAAAACATCCAACCATTCGAACGACTTGCTCACCCGTTCGCTGGAACATCCATCTGTTCAAACGACTTGAGTAAACCGTTGAACGGCTTTGATCATCCGTTCAGGAAAAAAATATCAAGGCATACGTGCGGTTGTCTCTACCTGTTCGCATACTCACGTGTTCATATCAAGTACACGGAAAAAATCCCTTCGATCACTTGAATAGTCTGCTAGCAGATTACGCGACAATCACAAAACATCTCCAAATAATGAAGCTCATAAAGAAACAGTCCACATAGAAAAATCGAACTACGGTGTAGTTAGCCTGGGATCCAACGGTTTTTGCTTCTGAATCCCGATTCAGAAGTGTTGTTTTAGTTTTCTTCTTCTTGCGTGATCTGTGAGCGAAGACAAAATGTACTGTTGCTAAACTGTTGTTGCCAAAGGCCTTATCTCTGTCTCAAGCTGTAAAGTTATTTTGAGACATTCTCGATTCACACGTTGCTTGCATGTGACCAAAATCTTCCACCGTCAGTGATAAAATCTCCCGAATGATTTATTCGTGAACGAAAACTCTCACCAAGAATGACTTCAACAAGGTTTAGACTTTTTATGGAGAAGCTGCAAGAAGTTGTCCGCTTGCGGACGCAAAAAGAAGTTCTTGCGCGTGCATTATGTTTGGGCTGTACTGAAAGACAAAGGATTGACAAAGACTCCCATAAATGACCGTGTATAAAAGAATTCAGCTTTTTCGATCTGCTTCAGCAAACTGTTACGAATGGTCTCTGCCTTTCAAGTTTACTTTCTTTGGCTTTCAGTGGTGAAATAAAGTAGTCACAGGAACAGTTTCAACGATTAAAAGCCATCCGTTCGAAATTATTTTTAAGTGAAATGTGTAGCGGCACAGCACCATTCAAAATAAACAAAACAAATTATAATTATCAAGTTTATAAGCTGTTCGTGACTTCTCGTTCGAAGATTTCATGAGCTGTTCGAACGTTTAGATCACCTGTTCGACATTCTTTAATGAACCGTTCGAACGGTTCCGTTACCCGTTCGGAATGTTTTACGAGCTGTTCGAACGGTTAGGCTACCTGTTCGCAATTTTTCCTGAGTCGTTCGAACGGTTAGGCAACCCATTCGTAATTTTTCCTGTGCTGTTCGGATGGTTAGGCTACCCGTTTGCAATTCTTCCTGAGCCGTTCGAACGGTTAGGCTACCCGTTCGCAAATTTTTCCTGAGCCGTTCGAACGGTTGGGCTACCCGTTCAGAATACTTAATCACCCGTTCGAACGCTCATTGAAACCCGTTTCAAACGGCTTGGTGACCCGTTTGTAACCCGCTTAATAGCCGTTTGTTTCACTCGTGTAACGGAAAGTCATTAATACACGTTTTCGCGTGAAAGGTCACACATATTCAGATTTTATGCATGTGACAAGAAATTCATCAAGGTAAATGCCAAACCCACGATTTACTGTTCACTTCTATAAGTTATGAGCGTAAACACGTGTCTGATCAATCGATGCTTGTCTTCTGCTTCCGCGGTCATACGTTCGTGGTTTCTTTACGAACTACAAAAGTCCACAACAACAGCGTTTTCGAGGAACTCACTCTACTCTTTCTACTCCAGAAATCCCACCTGTGAAATCCCCCCATGCCTTCAGATTTCCAATCGTAAATAGCCCCCTATTCCTTCGGAATTCCAGTTCAAAGAACCCCCCCTCCCCTTTGGAAATCCTAAAAGCCGTCCGTGGTATAGGTATGGATATTTTCTGGAATTGCCCATTGCTGCTCAGTATAACAGGTATGTAACATCCTTTATGTACCAGAATGTACACTCGCCTATGGTTGCTCCAATGTCAGGGTCAAATATGTCGTCAGTAAATCTTAGTAGCAAGTTGTGTTTGCATGGAAACCGTTATAAAAATTAGTTGACTAATTCAATTGTAATGTTTGTATTAAATACATGTGTATTTTTCTATTACATTCAACAGTTTAATTAGTTAATGTAATAATTTAATTCTTATGTTTAAGTCATCGTGATAACTCTATATAGTTTCTGCTGACTCAATAAAATTAAATGTAGATGTAGATGTACAGTGTAGATGGAGATGTGTAAGTAGAAATTTGAAAGCACATCCAAAATATCGCAAAAAAATTCTTCACATAAATTATGATTTTTTAAAGCTGCATCTATAAATCCATACCGCATCAATACAAAACGATATCTATTTATTTTCATACATACATTACATTCACATTCAACTACATAAGAAGTACTTGGTAACCTTAAAAAGGTTAGTGGCATAATAATTACAAGCGACTTCACATCCACTATACGTAAGCTTACCTTGATTTTCCTACGCCACTTTCTCCGATGATCAAGATCTTTAGCGTGGTAAGAACATCGTTGTCCATCTTTCGAGTAAAAGCTGGATCTTTGCAGCAGCTTTTAAAATCCTCAACGGTTGATTTCTGGCTGAATTCGACCGAAATTTCAGCTAAATTTGTTCCATTCGTCATATTGTTATTTTCCTCGAAGAAACGTATTTACATTTAGACGAGAGACCGCTGACAGAGGAACAAGCGGCGAATAATAGAGCATCATGGGACAGTATCAAGTTGACTCATTCCCAGTCGTCTCTCAAAACTCAACCAAGAGGACCGCAATGCGAGCAAAGGTTGCAGGCTGAATGCAAAATAATTGTGCACAATGTAATATTGAAATGAAAAACTATTTTCCAGTCATCGGCATTCATCCTTTCCTTGCAGCAGTAACTGTTATAACTCGGAATCAATATCAGGAACCATAGCTCAGACTATGAACTAGACGGGAAACCTCCACTTCTTGCCTCGGGCTGGAATAATTATATATGTAAAGGCAGGAATTTCACGAGTTATAGACTGAGGGGTAGATATTTTACCCTGGATGTACCTTAAATTAATAAGATTTAGATTTTAAGTCGTTTGGAGTCGGCTGGTTGACATGAATCCAAAATTAGTGACCATCTGACGGCTTGACTAGCCTCTGCGCAGAGGCCGGTTAGGCTCGTCACGCAATCCTCCCATCTCAACTTGTCGGGGAGGAGTTCGTGTCAAGAAGAAGAAGAATAACTTTATTTAACGAGAGTAAAAATATTTTACAGTTAGCACAGATAACCTAGAGGCCCTGGCCAAGTTAAGTCAAACTAGTGGCCCTGGTCAAGCCATAAGAACGTCTGCAGAGGACGCTGGATGATGGCGCAACCACACAGCTTCGTGACATCACTAGTTGTATCGTCATTACTTTCATGTTGTGCAGAAAATTAAGAAAAAGAGGGAGCCAATGAAATTAATCTTTGGGACATTAGGATCATGTTTGCAGGGTTTTTTCATACGCAAGTGATCGAGTGTATATGACCTTATGAGCTCAAGGGCGCGAAGGGGATTGAGTGATCAATGATCAAGTGCATAGAAAACGCGGACTGTATATTTGCAACCAGGGATTCTCCGCTGCTTCAAAGAACCTTTCTGACTATGTCACGCAATAACAACGATTTTTCGTATTTTTCAAATAAAGAAAAAATAACCACCTTCATAGATCAATTTATCATGCCCACATCAGTAAACAGGCGAAGTTTCATAACATTCTGTTGCAAATTTATGAAATATGGGATCCCAAACTTAATTGCCTCTTTATACCAAAAAGTGTATGCCAGAGGGCAACGCTAGCACCCTTTCATACATTTCTTTGTAAACATTCGCATTATTTCTTGAGTTTGCAACACATTCTTATACAACTTCATTTATTTACTAAACTGCATGATAAATCGAGTGGCGAGACTTATTTTCTTGTTTGAATTAAATTATAAACTCGGAAAAGCGTGACATCATGCGTTTCATCATGGGAACACCGAGTTTCCTGGACGTCACGGAAATTTTTCTCGTTGCGAGCTCGGCTCTCGGAGCTCGACTTGAGGGGAAATCTAGGTTAAGAGCTCGCGTCGTCGATACAGCTGAGGCCTCGTTCACACTACGTCGGATCCAGAAACTTAAAAACGCAGCTGTATTTCTACGGCTAGGCCCACCGTCCACACTGATCCATCACTAAAACGGAGCTTTTCGAAAACGTAACCGAAGGATTTTGAAACTGGCGCCTGCTTTGCGTTTCAGTGAGGACAGAAAACACTTTGCAAACATAGCCTTTTGAAAACGATGACGTCACGATGATCATGTGATTTGCCTGACCGAGCTTTCCTCAAACACAAATGCAAAATGTACCGGTGATTGTTGCGTTTTTAAATTTCTCTGGCGCAGTGTGAACGAAAAACATTTCATGCGTTTTCAGAGTGAAAACGCCGTTTTTGAAATTTCTCCGACGTAGTGTGCACGGGGACATGGTTTCTTTAGAACATAATATGAAAACAAAGAACAACTACGAAAGCTGTTTTCTTCAAGGTTTCTTTTTATAGTTTTTAAAAAATTAAACTGCTTTATAATACAGATAGGACTGATTCGTTAAAAACCCATGTTTTATCGGAGTATAAAACATAGAAAAAGCGTGTTTTAGTGTTTTGCGAGTGTAAAATCTATATCATAAAGCAAATGAAGAAGCCTAAGCCGTGTATTACGCTGTGATAAAAAACTCCGGACATTGTAGAAAACACTCGCCTGCGGCTCGAGTTTTCTACATTTCCCTCGTGTTCTCAAATGCCCGTCGTGTTTTATCACAGTGTAATACACGGCTCAGGCTTCTTTATTTGTTAAATAACATAAGCCTTGACTGATAAAACTATGAAAAATAGAAAGTACCATAAGAAACTTGAAAACATAGAATACTGTAAAAATCTAATTATATCTACTACTAATAACTAACGAAATTGAATTTGGGATTATAAAAATTTCAAAATGATTAAAAACTAGACTTTCGTGAATAATAAGACGCAGTTTTGCCGCGGTTTCGGTCTCTCTCTAAGTACCACTGTGACTCTACTGAAAGTAAAATACTCATTTACAAAAATGCAGTTACTTTACATCTAAGGAATTGATTTATTGACATGTATTTGGAACTAACTCCCATATCTTGTCATCTAAGACACATTCGTTTCTCAGGCGTTCTCAAATTTGCAACATGGACCGCTTTGAAGGCCCTGAGTCTTTTTCAATAGTGATACAGTAGAAAATGTTTAGAAATCTAATTTTCCTTGCATGGCAGATGACTTCATTTGCAATTTCGTGCGAGCGATGAAACAATGAAACTCAGGCGCATGCGTTTACCTACAACGTGTGAATGTTACGATTTATCAGCAACGTTTTAAAAGAGGATGTCATAATAAACAGGTTAAGGGGGAGTTATGCCTGAATTATTCGATTATACTTTGTGACTAAGTGTCACATAAGGCCTCTATTTTGAAATTAAAATGAAGTTAATGAAAAATTAAGTTAAAAAAAAGGCAAAAAAAAAAACAACAAAACAAAACAAAAAAAAAAAAACATCAGTTGATTATGCGAAAAGACAACGAGACAATTAGCGATGAAATGTGTGCAGATGTGTATTCAAGTCCAACTCCCCTAAAACCGACATCATAACCACTGCAAATGTACAATTTAAAAACTTAAATAATTGTCGCATTTATCTGGGTCCTTTATACAAAATTCAATACAGTCAAACCTGCCTCACAATCCCCAGATACGGACTACGGGCTATGGTGTCTGCCCTCAATATAGGGTTACGGTCACTGAATGCATCTAAAAAATCTTAACAACATGACTAATCAAACAAATTTACCATTTTAAAAACATGTAGCTAAGATAGGAACGTTAGCGGGCTGATAACTTGAAACCTTGAAGCTAACAAGAACCAGTGTATCAGTTCAAAGTATTGTGCAACATACATAACCAGTATGATGAACATGATTTTTTCGCGACATACTCTCCATCATCTGTTGAAGCTGAGTTAACTTACGGTGAACAGCTAATACATCACGATGTTCAGGACCGAGCTTTTTCACACGAATGGAAAGGGCACGTTGATGATACTCTTTTGCCTTCTCCAGGTCACCCAGGGTGTGGTGTACTTCCCCCAGGTTATGGTAGGACGTTGCGACATCTAGATGATCAGAACCAAGCTTTTCCAGACGAATGGCAATTGAACGTTCATGATACTCTTTTGCCTTCTCCAGCTCACCCAGGGTGTGGTGTACTTCCCCCAGGTTATTGTAGGACCTTCCGACATCTAGATGATCAGGACCAAGCTTTTCCAGACTAATGGCAAGTGCACGTTCATGATACTCTTTCGCCTTCTCCAGGTCACCCAGGGTGTGCTGTACTAAAGCCAGGTTATTGTAGGGCGTTGCGACATCTAGATGATCAGGACCAAGCTTTTCCAGTTTAATGGCAAGTGCACGTTCATGATACTCTTTTGCCTTCTCCAGGTCACCCAGGGTGCGGTGTACTTCCCCCAGTTTATTGTAGGACCTTCCGACATCTAGATGATCAGGACCAAGCTTTTCCAGACCAATGGCAAGTGCACGTTCATGATACTCTTTTGCCTTCTCCAGGTCACCCAGGGTGCGGTGTACTTCCCCCAGGTTATTGTAGGACCTTGCGACATCTAGATGATCAGAACCAAGCTTTTCCAGTTTAATGGCAAGTGCACGTTCATGATACTCTTTTGCCTTCTCCAGGTCACCCAGGGTGCGGTGTACTTCCCCCAGGTTATTGTAGGACCTTCCGACATCTAGATGATCAGGACCAAGCTTTTCCAGACCAATGGCAAGTGCACGTTCATGATACTCTTTTGCCTTCTCCAGGTCACCCAGGGTGCGGTGTACTTCCCCCAGGTTATTGTAGGACCTTGCGACATGTAGATGATCAGAACCAAGCTTTTCCAGTTTAATGGCAAGTGCACGTTCATGATACTCTTTTGCCTTCTCCAGGTCACCCAGGGTGTGCTGTACTGAAGCCAGGTTATTGTAGGACCTGGCGACATCTAGATGATCAGGACCAAGCTTTTCCAGACCAATGGCAAGTGCACGTTCATGATACTCTTTTGCCTTCTCCAGGTCACCCAGGGTGCGGTGTACTTCCCCCAGGTTATTGTAGGACCTTGCGACATCTAGATGATCAGGACCAAGCTTTTCCAGACCAATGGCAAGTGCACGTTCATGATACTCTTTTGCCTTCTCCAGGTCACCCAGGGTGTGCTGTACTTCCCCCAGGTTATTGTAGGACCTTGCGACATCTAGATGATCAGGACCAAGCTTTTCCAGACCAATGGCAAGTGCACGTTCATGATACTCTTTTGCCTTCTCCGGGTCACCCAGGGTGCGGTGTACTTTCCCCAGGTTATTGTAGGACGTTGCGACATGTAGATGATCAGGACCAAGCTTTTCCAGTTTAATGGCAAGTGCACGTTCATGATACTCTTTTGCCTTCTCCAGGTCACCCAGGGTGCGGTGTACTTCCCCCAGGTTATTGTAGGACGTTGCGACATCTAGATGATCAGGACCAAGCTTTTCCAGACCAATGGCAAGTGCACGTTCATGATACTCTTTTGCCTTCTCCAGGTCACCCAGGGTGTGGTGTACTGAAGCCAGGTTATTGTAGGACGTTGCGACATCTAGATGATCAGGACCAAGCTTTTCAAGACTAATGGCAAGTGCACGTTCATGATACTCTTTTGCCTTCTCCAGGTCACCCAGGGTGTGGTGTACTGAAGCCAGGTTATTGTAGGACCTGGCGACATCTAGATGATCAGGACCGAGCTTTTCCAGACCAATGGCAAGTGCACGTTCATGATACTCTTTTGCCTTCTCCAGGTCACCCAGGGTGCGGTGTACTTCCCCCAGGTTATTGTAGGACCTTGCGACATCTAGATGATCAGGACCAAGCTTTTCCAGACCAATGGCAAGTGCACGTTCATGATACTCTTTTGCCTTCTCCAGGTCACCCAGGGTGTGCTGTACTTCCCCCAGGTTATTGTAGGACCTTGCGACATCTAGATGATCCGGACCAAGCTTTTCCAGACCAATGGCAAGTGCACGTTCATGATACTCTTTTGCCTTCTCCGGGTCACCCAGGGTGCGGTGTACTTTCCCCAGGTTATTGTAGGACGTTGCGACATGTAGATGATCAGGACCAAGCTTTTCCAGTTTAATGGCAAGTGCACGTTCATGATACTCTTTTGCCTTCTCCAGGTCACCCAGCGTGTGCTGTACTTCCCCCAGGTTATTGTAGGACGTTGCGACATGTAGATGATCAGGACCAAGCTTTTCCAGACTAATGGCAAGTGCACGTTCATGATACTCTTTTGCCTTCTCCAGGTCATCCAGGGTGCGGTGTACTGAAGCCAGGTTATTGTAGGACCTTGCGACATCTAGATGATCAGGACCAAGCTTTTCCAGACCAATGGCAAGTGCACGTTCATGATACTCTTTTGCCTTCTCCAGGTCACCCAGGGTGCGGTGTACTTCCCCCAGGTTATTGTAGAACCTTGCGACATCTAGATGATCAGGACCAAGCTTTTCCAGACCAATGGCAAGTGCACGTTCATGATACTCTTTTGCCTTCTCCAGGTCACCCAGGGTGTGGTGTACTGAAGCCAGGTTATTGTAGGACGTTGCGACATCTAGATGATCAGGACCAAGCTTTTCAAGACTAATGGCAAGTGCACGTTCATGATACTCTTTTGCCTTCTCCAGGTCACCCAGGGTGTGTTGTACTAAAGCCAGGTTATTGTAGGACGTTGCGACATCTAGATGATCAGGACCAAACTTTTCCAGACTAATGGCAAGTGCACGTTCATGATACTCTTTTGCCTTCTCCAGGTCACCCAGGGTGTGCTGTACTTCCCCCAGGTTACTGTAGGACGTTGGGACATCTAGATGATCAGGACCAAGCTTTTCCAGTTTAATGGCAAGTGCACGTTCATGATACTCTTTTGCCTTCTCCAGGTCACCCAGGGTGCGGTGTACTTCCCCCAGGTTATTGTAGGACGTTGCGACATATATGTGATTATATTCATCAACATGCTGAGCGAATCGTAGTACCAGGCTAAAGTACTTTATTGCTGCGTCGAATACATAATGAGTGAGGCACATTTTTCCAAGTTTTGTAAATGAAGACAGATAATTCTGAACATTTCTTTTACTGCTTTTGGGGTTTTGAGAAATATCTCGTTCACGAAACAAATGTTCAGTTTTTGAAATCAAGGTTCTTAAATGAGGGACAAGGTCCTTGCTGAATTTAAAAGAATCTCGGTCGAACCACCTTATCGATAGATCGTCTTCTACGAACTGGATGAATGATATAACGGCGACATCTACAGTTTGAAGTTGTTGAGTCGTTGGGAAACCTCTAATCAAAGAATCTATGACATCACTCACTATCTGATGTACTCGAATGTAGGCACCACCTTCCTCATCCTCCCCAAATAATAGCAGCGAGCATCTTTGAATTGTCATAGCAATCATTTCTTTATATTTAATTTCCTCATCAACATTGAGAATGTATCTGATGACGATGTCTAGACTTAATGGTGCTGTTGCACACACCGAGAGGAGACTGAACGTGTGATGTATCACTTTGTGGGACGTCATTGCCTTTTCAACAGCCAGTCTTGTTGCTTTGCTCATGGTGT
>NC_138149.1:4097400-4167400 GCF_964199315.1 Orbicella franksi | reverse complement strand
TTTGAGGTTTGGTTGGAGATAAGCCTCTTTCTGCCATGTTTCGTCTGCACGGGGACTCTAGTGGGGCTCGGATTCACTTGAAAAGTGCAGGACTCAAACAAGGCTTATCATCGGCCATTTTTTATACCTTTTCGTGTTGGGGGCAAAATTTAAAACAAACACTGGAAGTTGGGGCAGGAAAAGTAATAAACAATAAAATAAATAATAAATTACAATATTTAGGGAGGAAGCCACATCCGCCTTAGCTGATTTTCATGCAGGTCCTTTATCCTGGTCGAATTGGAATTTGGAGATGTTGGTTTTTGGGGAGGAAGGAAAACCGGAGAACCCGGAGAAAAACACTCAGAGCAAGGCGAGAACCAACAACAAACTAGGGGGAGGGGGTGAGCGGGCTTAGAATTGACGGATCCTTTATAGACAACGTACGATCGACCTTCAATTGAAGACCGAGCTCCGAAGAGCTCCACATTCAATCGATCTGATGTTTCTTCAATCCTCTGCTGTGCTTTTTGCACCTTTGCAAATTGATTTAGTTTTTGATCTTCGCATAAACAAGCCAAGTGATTTTGTATTTTTAGTCTGCAGCTTTCCCACGGCGCGTGTAGAAGATAAAACGGTCTAGATCTGCGAATTTAGCAAGTCACATTCGTGAAGTAAGTAGTTCTTAGTCCTTGCGAGACACATCCAAATAATAATATTCCTTAATTTTTAATGTTAAGTCTGTAAATAATGGAAATAGTGATATTGAAGTATGGAACGGAAATGCATTTTAGCAAACCAAGACAGCGACGCAAACGAGCACGTCATCAAACAATAGGTTTAATAAGCAGAACGTGGATTTTGAATCTTTGTACAATTTTACCTGTCATCTGCAAAATTCCAGTGGGTGAACGTGAACCACAATGGCTAATTTTTCGTATCTTATTTCTGGAATTGAACCCTGTCATTGCAAATTTAGCCTGAGCAAGCGTTTAGACCGATAGGCGTACTGAACAGATCAACACAGCTGAAGGTGAAATACAAATCTCTTTTTTACAAGGCGATTCCCTTGGCGTCGCCGCCGTAATTGCTAAAAATCCCTTCATGATGTAAGTTTTAGTTCGACATCCATCGGCATCTAATTTCTCCTTGAATTGTAAAGTTGGTCATGCATGTCGTGAGGATAAAGTAGTTAATCACCAAAGAGACAGCGTAAATGTTACAGAGGACTCCGTTTACGTAGACAATATTTGAAACAACGCTAACAAATGTTTTCGAAAAGCTTAGAAATGAAATGAGATTCCACACAATTAGGTTTTTGCATTGTTAGCCAGTGTCAGCGGATGATCTACACTTGACCGAAGTTTGACAATATGGCATTTTTACAAACGTAGATAGAACTGCTGTCGGCAGGAAACCGGTGTTCTTGTAGCTTCAAATAGGCAAGCCCTGACAATTTTAGCTCCTATGCATAGACGGTGATGATTGAGTAAGACCTAGAACTACTATTAGATGTGTTGTTTCGTATTAGTATGCAATGCGTGTCTTGAGCGAAGGTAGGAAAATAACATAACAATAGTTGAACTGCATGACTGGTCAACAGAGTTGAATTCCGAACTCTAAAATGTTTGATGTTTAGTTTAAGTTTCTCTCTTCTTGCCAAATGCCGACTGCAAATAAAAGGATTGATTACAAATTTAAAGCCAGTCTGAGGTTTCAAACTTCTCCGGTCCCATCCTCGTTTGTTGCACTCTTGTTCCAGAGGTTTTGGAATGTTGTCTCAGTAATTTGCATGTAACTCATGTGAAATCGAACTTTGAAGCGGCAAGAGAACGCTCACTTCGATCAACTAGAGACTTTTAATAGTTTGTATTCTTACTGCTTCACGAATCAATTAACCTCGAATTAAAATCAGAAAAACCAGGATTAAAAAACCCTGTGAGACCACTAGAGTCGATTTCTAGTCACATGACTACACTCAGTCTGTTAATCTTCTTTCTTTGCAACATGGACTCCACTGCGGAAATTTTTTCACAAACGGGCGAGAGATTTCGCAAAAACGGAAACAGTTATCGATAGAGTTGAATTTGATAGCGGTTTTTCGCTATAAGTGAAGAGTTCTACTGTATTATATATGAAGTATGTTACTGATTTGTGCGCAAGCTCGTTTGCGTCAAAAGGATTTTGACTGTGTTCAGCAAGCAAATTCCGTCTAGCTTGTATATTTTTAATATATAGATACTGTATGAGGAGGTACGGGTGGGAATGGATCGGGAAAATGGGCCAAATAGTTAAGGGAGCGATGGGGAATGGTTATTCCGAAACTTTTCAGGGATAAAATTTAGCGATTATAAGATTTTAGGACACAATTTAAGAAACATTTGTAAATTTTTTATAATAGAAGTAGGACACAGTGTCTGTTATTTTTCTCTTTATTTCAATGCATGGCCGCATAAGCAGTTATTGCTTTAATCATCACCGGGGATAAATAAAGTGTATTGTATTGAATTGTATTGTATTGAAATTCATGCAGCAAAGAACAGTATTATGAACTACATATACTCACGGTTTGGAAAGATTCAGGAGCAATTCAGCAAAGTAGCAACACAATAAAGACCAGTCTGCAATCACTGAAGGAAGAAGAAAGAATTCGAAAGTGAGAGCTAAACCACTCCCACACAGCTCTTGTTAATCACATGACGTTGAGTCTGTTGTAAAATCATCATTAGTCTTGCGGAGCGTAAATTATAGGAGTTTTAGTTCGCAATGCATCGGCATCTAATTTCTCGTTAAATTTTCTTTAAAAGTTGATCATGCATGTCGTGTGAATGCAGGAGTTAAAATTATCACCAAAGAGACAGTGTAAATTTTACAGGGGTCTCCGTTTACACCAACAATAATATTTGAACCCACTCAAACAAATTTTCGAAAAGCCTAGAAATGAAATAGTCGAAATGAGATTCCACGCAATTAGGTTTTTGCATAGTTAGCCAGTGTCAGTGGATGATCTACACTTGACCGAAATTTGACAATATGGCATTTTTAGAAACGTAGATAGAACTGCCGTCGGCAGGAAACCAGTGTACCTGTAGCTTTAAATAGGGAAGCCCTGACAATTTCAGCTTCCATGCATAGACGGTGATGATTTTAAAAGTAAGACCTAGAACTACTATTAGATGTGTTGTTTCGTATTAGTATGCAATGCGTGTCTTGAGCGAAGGTAGAAAAATACATAACAATAGTTGAACTGGATGACTGGTCAACAGAGTTGAATTCGGAACTCTAAAATGTTCAATGTTTAGTTTAAGTTTTCCTCTTCTTGCAAAATGCCCACTACAATCAAAACGATTGATTACAAATTTAAAGCTACTCTTAGGTTTCAAACATTTTTCCCCATCCTTGTTTGTTGCAGTCTTGTTCCAGAGGTTTTGGAATGTTGTCTCAGTAATTTGCATGTAACTCATGTGAAATCGAACTTTGAAGCGGCAGGAGAACGCTTACTTCCATCAACTAGAGACTTTTAATAGTTTGTATTCTGACTACTTCACGAATCAATTAATCTCGAATTAAAATCAGAAAAACCAGGATTAAAAAACCCTGTGAGACCACAGGAGTCGATTTCTAGTCACATGACTACACTCAGTCTGTTGATCTCCTTTCTTTGCAACATGGCCTCAGCTGCAGAAATTTCTTCACAAACGGGCGATAGATTTCGCAAAACAGAAACAGTTACCGATAGAAGTTAATTTGATAATGGTTTTTCGCTATAAGTGAAGAGTCCTACTGTATTATATATGAAGTATGTTACTGATTTGTGTGGTCGTTTGCGTCAAAAGGATTTTGACTGCAAATTCCGTCTAGCTTGTCTGAAATTCATGCAACAAGGACAGTATTAGAGACTATATATACTCACATACTCACAGAAAGATTCAGGAGCAATTCAGCAAAGCAGCAACACGAATAAGACCAGTCCGCAATCAACACGGAAATCAGGAACTCCAAAGTGAAAGCTAAACCTCTCCCACACAGCTCGTGGTCAGTCATATTACGTCATGTCTATTTGAATCTGCATTATCAATCTTATTGTGCATTGACCCGTTTACCAAAAGCCTGCTATTGAGTGCTTTATCCTAGATAAAAATCTTGTACACGTTGAGGTTTGTTTCGCGCGGCGTTATCTTTGTATTCTGTTAGCTTAATAAGAGGTTTCAGTGACTTACATGTACAAGACGTCACGCGATACACAGTGTATCAAGATAGAGTAATAATTCTAGATTTAAATAAAAATTTTGCATGACCTTATTTTAGCGACTGGCTCCCATCAAAAGAACTGCCAGCTAAGATCCGTGATGGAAATGTTTGCGTGACGTTGCATTGTGAAGTGAAAACACGTGTCACAAGGCTTCATGCAAATATGGCGTTTCAAAGTCAGAGCCAAATGCAGTGAATTGTAGCAAGAAAATTGCCGTCAAAATATTCGTAACATGCTGACTAATTACGTAAAGGAACAGGTTGTTATTACCTATGCATAATCATACAAAATTAGTTTAGAAAATTTTCTTCCTTTCAGCCAAGAATCTTTAATGATCAACATCTATTTTCTCATCAAATGTTTCATACAAGGCCAGTCTTGCATCTCGTAAAACTTACGCGGCCGATCAGCAAAGGATTGCAGTAGTTTACAGGCTTACCAAGGATACACAAAGCAGCTTTACCTTTTGGTGTCTTGTAGCCCTTCTTCTTTAATTATAACTGAAAAGATAGAATTGCTGTCTGGAACTTTGACTGGAAGAATTTGTTTACTGTAAATTTTAGTCACTGAGAAAAACAAAGAGATTTCCAGCAACCTCTTTTTCCCTCTCCTTCGTCGAATTTCTGACCAGAAAAGAGGTTATCAGATTCGATGTGTTCATCGAGTTAACAACTTGACATCGAATGAATTCGGATCAGCTAAAATGAACAGCACCATAAAGATTTAAGCAAAAAAGACCACGCCAAATTTTCCAAGATTCATCAGTTTCGCGAGCTAGCTGATTTGTGAGTACGTCCCTTTTCCCCCTTCCCTCTCCTCCCCTCTTCAAAATGTTGTAAAACTGTGGATAGCCTGATTCTCAGACAGTCCAAGGTCGCTCGGTCTCACTATCTCCTCTTCCCATCGGGACCGAGAAACGGCTAAGAATCAGGCTACGCTGGGCAAAGCTTTTACTGTAAACAGCAACACAGAGTGTATTCAGCACAATTTGATTTTTCTTTATTGACATATCACTTTGTTATTTCACGTTACCTAATTGCGTTCTCTATTATAGTGCCACAAGTATAGTATAGTGAAGAAGAGAAATATCTTCCAAGTATAGTACAGTGAAGAAATGAAATAGTCTACCTTCCAACTTTCACACTTTTCGCTTAGAATGTTACTTGTCGGGTCGTCACTTAAGGCTCTTCTCGACTAACTAGGGAGCTTGAGCAAACCACCACGACGACAACGGCAACGAGAACGTCACCAGACGAAAGGTTTAATTAATGCGCAAAACAATAGCTGCGCACGTGCGTTATAAATCTTTGTACATTTCTTTGCAGTCCTCTGGAAAACAACCACGTAAAATGACCGAGTTCTGTGTCGTCCGGGAGACGCGAACGACGACAGCTAATTTTTCCCGTTTCCATTTGGAATTGAACGCTGTCATTGTATATTTAGCCTGAGCAGGTTTTAGAGCCATTGGCGTACTGAACAGATGTAGACATGTGCGTATTTTGCTGGTGAAATATAAATTCATATTTGACTAAGCGTTGCCCTCGGCGTCGCCGTGGTCCTTGCTTAAGCTCCCTACTTAGTAGGCAAACACACTGCGTGACACCAAAATAACGATTCTGATGGAACTGTAGTCTTCGATGATACTCAGGAAAGCTCGTATCGTTTGTTCTCTAGTAAATTAGCTCTTTGACTTGAATTGAAAGGTAGTTTTACAAAAAGGTTCTGTTTATTATGTTGAAGGCAAGTTTCCACTCTTCACGCTGTTTGACGGCATGTCAAGTGATTTGAATAAGAAAATCGCTGCAAGAGTTGCAACACCATTAAAACGATCGTGACAAATTACAACTCTCGCAATAATTAGTCAGCTCCCGTGACTGACTCCAACACTGATGGAAGCGTCTCAAAGAAATTCTGTCAAGAAAAGAAAAAATAATAATAATACGGATTTTTTTAAGCTCCTTCAAAATGGTTCACAAAACATCTAGCATCAAGTAAGTCTCCTCACAGCTGCTTTTTGGCTTGTCATGCAAAACTTCTCCCCAACACAACATTGCGTTGCGTGACAACCCAAAGAACGGTAACGAACTTGAAGGCCACTTTTTGACACGAATTCGAAGCTTTCACCTTGAAAAGCTGAATCTCTTGAATGGATGAGCAGCACATCTCACGGATGGAATACATAGCCAGCTGCCGGCTTCCGATGTCTGGAAACAGATTAAACAAAGAAAAATATGAACATATCAATTCTGCTAACTTGTTTCTATCAGTTCTAGGAATGGCATTATAGAGAAGTCAGGGCTTGATCATGAGTTGTATTCCAGGTGAGACGAGCTTCAATTTGATAACACTTCGACGTAAGTACTTAGTGGTTAGTAGGTAAAACTTTGAAAAAGTCAAGAGTAACTACTATCTGAAGGAAACTTTCCTTGCTTTGGTGAACACAATCTCGTTTCCAGGGTCTCTCATCTTCCCGCCTCCCTGGAGTGAGAGAGGAGATGAGAGACCCTGGGAGCGAGGTTGTGATGAACATTCTCTAAATATCCTGTGCAGAACGTGTAAGAAGCTAAATCATAATCCTTAGGTTAAAAGCACAACCTTAGCGGAGAGTATAGGTCCTAGGAGAGTCACTACGTACACAAACTTTCTCTAATACAAAGATGAAAGAAAAAAAGATCAATCTGTCCGTCCATTCATCCATCCCTCAATCAATCCATCGTCCCTCGATCAGTCTTGATTTCAATCAATCAATCATGTTTGATACATAAACACAGCCAGTAGCCAAAAACCCGAGACTCATGTCCATACTTATCTACTACATATCTGCCCTACAAATCTATTTGTCTTACATTTCAGGGACGCCTAACAAGCACGTGCCGCGTCTCTCTTAATCTACACACGTGTTTATCTCTTCAATACGCTTCACACGCGCGTCATTCCTCTCGCCATACACGTAAGTCTTCGAGAACTTACGCAGGTCACTGTTCTTCTACAAGCGCATGTATCTGCACGTTAAGTTGGTAGTCTCTTCCAAATTCATCGCCTTCAAAACAAGTAAGTTCTATACCTGTATTGGCACACTGCTCTTCTCTGCGATCAGCCTTACAACACTTGACGACACAGCTCTTGACGCATATCGCTGATTGCTGTTAATCTTTATTGCTGGACCCTAGGTGGAATTGAAAATAAATCAGTTACACTAAACAAGTCAATAAGTTTGCTAACCTTTACTGCGCCAGCCATCAACAAGAAACAAGTCTTCCATTTCCTGCTCAACACCTACACACCACGGCTGTCTAGGAAACCCAAGCAACGAATGGAGAACAGCAAATACTGGTGAATAGTCACAGTTTAATTAATAGCACTCAAATAAGCCTCTGTCAGCAATCCGAAGTAGCAGTGATTCGTGAGTGGTTAGCTCTCAAGGTTATATTAATAGCACTCAGGTAAGCCTTAATAGCACAATTATAAATAAGAATAAATAGTAAAAATAAATATGTGATATAGTGTTCGTCTAATAATAAAGGTATTGGCAAAATTTTCATATCTGTCTACCAGCCACTTATTTGCAGCTGTACTTATAAAAATCTAACGTAGTTGCTCTCTGTCTAACCATCTTCTATTTCATCGTAGGAAACTATACTAATAGACCATTTTACAGTTTTATGAAATGTAACCAGGCCTCCTGCAAGAAAGCGAGTTTAATGGCTGACCATCAGAAACTGGTTGGCATGGTGATAGGATAGTAATCATTTGAAAAGTACCACGTTTGTATCACAACAAAGCCAACTCTAGCCTCGCTTCTGCTTAAAGGCATGATCACTACGCATGGAACTGTAAAATGGGTTACTGTTTGAAAACTTACTTGTGTCTAACAAAAAAATCATACTATTAATAACACTTTTTAACAATAATTTAGTCTACATATATTTGCATAGAGCAGTTTTCATTTGAGTGTTGAAAAGTTACCAGGGCTCAAAGTTTAGTTTTGGCTTTGGGAGCACTTGTGCGACCAGGTGTAAATTTTTAGGCGCACTGCCGAAATTTTAGGCGCAGAGTTAAAAATTTTAGGCGCACAGCTTCAAATACTTGGAGCACCTACTCGAAAAGAATACTTAACGCTCCAAAAAGAGCAATTCAGGCTTCGTGTTGCAATATGGGCCTATTCTAGCAGGATTGAACACAACGAAAACAAATAAAAGAATCAGGCTATTTCATACAAGGGTTATGCTTAGATATTAACTACCGACGTCGTTCCGTTGAGTATCCTCACTATCCAATTGCTTGTTGTTTGCCTCCCTTTGAAATTCTGTTCAGGAAGATTCTTGATTTATTCAACATCTGGGTATTCGTGAGAACTAGCACGAACGTTGCTCATTTGGCTACTGCTTTCAAGCCATAGAACTCGTGGACAGGCCCGTTCCGAAAACGCTAGACTTTTTTGTGTGTCAGACAAGCGAAAACAAAGCTTTCTTTACAAAACGCAGCATTCTGTTACAGTTGTTCGCGAAGAACGAGCGCACGATTTTATTCTCATCCCCCGTTTCCACGCTTTCCGCTAGATCATCGATTGCGCAAGAATTAAGCATGTGCTTCATTCCCTCATTTGCATGTGTCAACGGAGTGGTTTACAAGACAGAACGTGGGGAAGAAATGAACGTTCGAGTTTGGAGAATCCACTGGGAAATTAGGCTTAAAGATGACGAATAGAACACACACCGATGAAAGGAAAATGGTGCAACTTTGTTATTTGGTGCCTGGTTGTGTTATATCTATGTTTATATTTATATTTATATTTATCAATCTGAGTACGTTAGTATGGTCAGGTGAGTAAGCACTAGAGAAGTCGCACTGTACTTTGGCTTTTAAGGCGCGGGGGTGCGACCACATGATTTTTTAGGCGCACAGCCAAAAATCTAGTCGCATATGCGACCAGTTGGTCGTTAACTTTGAGTCCTGAAAAGTAATTGGTTTTGCATAACTACGCCACACCATTGCCTTAAAAAAACCGGCAGCATCTTTTCATCCAGTCAGAAGTAAAACCAAAAACTATCGTGACTCACTCATGCATGTTTTCCAGCGGTTTTGGTCTGCTACATGCAACTACTTCGAGTTTTGATTGGTTCACTGGATTGTCTGTGTCCTTTATGATTGATAAGTCAGAGTACTTTAGTTTTGGTTTTGCTCAATCAAAAACTGCTCCATCAGCTTAGTACCTCTTCATTGTCATACAAAGCTATCACTTGAAATTAATACAATGTTTGGATCTGATGACAGATGTGAACCTTCCAAGGACTGAACAAGGCCCTGTAGTTCAAAATAATTCCAAAATACCAATCATCAACAAGTCACAAAACCAACCCTCAACTGCATTACTAGTTAAAATATTTAGAAGCATTTAGACAAGGAAGACTTTCACAGGTGTACTGAAACATGTTCAATGCTTGGCTTAAGATAAGCTTGTCAGCCATAGCTTATAATGCCAAGAGATTGGATTCCAAATCACAGCAAGTATTTCATGCAAGAAGTTCTATAAACAGATAAAATTATGTGAGAAATGTAAGAAAAGAGTAAAATGTCCATCAGGTCTTTAATAATGTTGATTGAAAGGATGAAATAAAGGGTTCATTTTTCCACTACATATTTCATTTGACAATGATGACATGAAGTCGTTGAAACATTACGTTGCTTTACTTTCGTGATTTTTTTCGCTTAAATATTTATCGTGTTATTTGAAAAAAACAGTGGGGCACTAGTTAACAGAGTCATCAAACAAAGAACATCTCGAGTATGTGTGTTCATTTGAACTGATATTATTGTCAAGTGATGTAGCTGTCGTGCATTAATGAATTTTATTCACTAGTAGGATAAACAGATATTGAATAAATGGAAAACAGTCTCTCTATTCATGAATCAGTGCCACTAATTAGTGTGAAACTGGTCATTTTAACTTGTGCACAATAAACAAATGCAAGCTTACCTTGCTTCGATAAATAACATGGAATGCCTTCTTGCCAACTGTTGTCCCTGTTTTCTGTCAACTTCACGGCCTTCCTAAAATTGTAAGACACAAATCTCAAATGAAGCTCCATCTCTTGACAAATATACTCACTATAATTCAGCCTTGTACATGGAGCTTTGATGGAGTAAATGAAAAGCTATTCTTGCACTAAATGTGTAGAGTTTGAACTCTGATCCTCTGATACACTCATGCTCAGTATGTGCAAGCATGCAGAGATGCAAGTTCTAACTGAAAACAACAAAAACTTTGACCCATAGCTGGCAGGAGTGGCCTTTGATAGTTCATAAATAAAAACAGACCTATCAGTGAATAATTTTGTCATCATACATGTAAAATGCTGATTACCCTCTGTTAATCTGGAAAATTTCTAAATCTAAATCTCTATGTGTGACAAATTTCCATCGTGGTCTCTGCAGCCAACTCTCAAGATATTCTTCAGCGTGCCCGATAAAATACTAAGTAGTGAGTTCAAAACTTTACAAACATTGCACTTAATACAAACTGCAGACGATTGATGAACCAATCAGGTCATTTTCCACAAGGAACTACACACTTACAATATATTGAGGTGGAGAGAGGCACTGTACGATTTTTAAAAATGTCATGTCTTGCCCAACAACACAACACACTGAACTCGGCCAAGGCTTGAACCCATGTCAGCAGCTTGGTCCAGAGTCCAGCAAAACAACCATTAAGCCAGTGCCATGTCTCCCATCTAAAACCTGCACCTCTCAATATGCAAGGAAATACAGCAATTACCAGACCACCATTCTGAATAGGTTTACCTTATCTATTTTGTTGCTGACCAACATTTTAATGATGTTTTTTTTGTTGTTGAATACATCGCCACTTCATTTAGCCATTCTTCCAGTTTCTCAAATGTTTAACTCTGCTACTTGTATCATACACTAAAGGGCAAAGAAACAAAGAAGAATAATGTTACATCCTCACTTGAGCCTAGCATCAGGCATCTCTGGTTTCATTAGTATTCTTTCCCCTGGATGGGATGCTAGTCCATCTGAGGGTTATCCCCGCCCATTTATGACAGGGCCTCGACACTAACACTTACCCGCTTTCTACTGGAAAGCAAATTTACTTCTAGGAAAGTAAAAAATCAAAAATGAACCAAGATACTGACACAATCTGGGAAGTAAATTTTTTTGCTTATGCTGCGACGTAACTTTTACACTGAAAAGGTGTGTGGAAACGTGTGTATAAAGAATAATCAAATGATAAAAATAACCATCCGACAATGATTTTAAGTCTTCAAAAGGATGAGTTTGCACCATTCTAGGATTTACTGATCTAGGGTATTGGAGTATCAAGAGAACTGCTGAGTAAGATATTTTATCAATTTACCATGGTTAGCAGCTTTGATTTAACTATACTGCATTCCATTTTGGAAAGTAAAATTTTGAGATGGAAAGTAATATTTGAAATCTACTTTCCTCAGTGGAAAGTGGTGTAAAAAGTTAGTGTCAAGCCTGAGCATGATAGAGAAAGGCACTGTAAGTCTGAGCAAAAGGCCTTGCCAGAGAACGTGACACAGAGATAAAGTCTGGGTCATTAATAAGCTGTTATTTTTTTTCTTTTCGAACAAAAAAAAAAAAAAGCATTATACATGTAGAATGACAATTTCTCTACTAGGAGAAATCATTACCCAGTAGGAATGCAGGCAAGAAGGAGGACATTATTAATAAATAAATTGTATGGCCAGAACACATCACAGAAAGATAACCATTAGAAAGTCAAAAATAAAGACTTCAAATAAATATCATGGAAAATGCCAAATTTAGATACCAAGGATAACTCCCTGAGCACCTCTGTAGTGGCTTGGAGTTAATGTTCTGAACCGCTCCTGTCCTGTTGTGTCCTAAAAATACAACAACTGGAAGCATTTAATACAGTGTAGAAACCAAAGCAAATTTATTAATATTTAATTTAAGAGGTGCCCTCTGTAATTTTCAACTATGGCCATTTGGACCAGAAAAAATCAAATTCCTCAAACTTTCTCAGATGAATGGTCTACATAAGAGATTCACAAAAATATAACTTTCAGTTCAATTCGATTTGTATTTTAGCGCTGGGGCCACCATCTTGGTTTTGCCCCTCTGAGAGGGCTTTCAGCGGCCATTTTAGGGCACATTTTTAACAATTTGCCATACAAAGAAAACGATCTAAATCTGGGTAAAAACCCTTCATTCGAGACAAGCAAATGTTTCTTGTTACATCGAGAGGCTGTTTTGGCAATTTGATCATCACCTGATTTTTCTTCAGAATTTTCAATTTCTTCCCTTTCGGACTACTTATGAAGCGCCACAAAAAAGGCGAAGTTTAAAGGAAAATATCACCAAAAGTACATCACTTGAGATCCCAAAACTACCCTCCACTTAAAGAGCAATGTCTCACCTGTAAAAACATGCAATAAAATTTTGGGGCAGTTAAAACTGTAAAATGTTAGAAGAAGAAGTTTAAGCTGTGCTTTTGTCAACAAAGACCGCCGTCCTAATTAGCATAATAACGTAAAAATAACGATGCACAAAGAAAATAATGATATATTCCACTTACCTCGCAACATGTCGACAACTGGATGTTCCACAATGCCTCATGTTATATTTCCAGTATGTTTCAGCCACATTTTCGGTGATTAGTGTACGAAATCACTCTCAGACATCGCCACGGTTAAGCAGATTTCAACTCTCCGAGGCCCGCTTCATAACATCTATCAATACTATTTGTCTTTCGCCTCATAAGCTGCCGTTTACAAGAAGTTTAACAATTTGCTGAGATCCTAACTGACCCATAAGTCTGTTAGCAGCCTTTAAAATCCTCCTCTTCATCGAGGATTCTCATCAAGAACTCGTTTAAGCTCAGTTCTGTTTTGATCTGTTATACACCCGCCATTATTCCACAGATTGCGTTACATTTGACAAATGCGCATTCCAACGGGTAGGGGTAGGGTGGGTAGGAAGTGAAAATGTAACCGACATTAAAGCCATTTTACGCATTTCTGTACTGTGGCTAAACTAGTAACTAGCTTTCCCAGAATGATTTGAACATGAGCTTCTGCTTGCAGGTATTTTCTAGGTTATTTTTGCAGGGTACGTGAGGGGGAGGGGGGGGGGGGGGCTGTGTATTAAAAAAAAAAAAAACGATAGACAGTTTCAGGTCAAAAGATTATGATCTGTGTATCTTGATCAGCTCATCAGTGAGGCCCTATTACGGGTTTTCAGGATACTGGATATTTGGGTAAAAAGTTAATAGGATGCAAGAAATTTAGGAGAAATATTAATGGGGTAGAGCATGTTTAGATCAGATAAAACAGGACATTAATCGAGTAGGAAATCGCTGAGCTGGATTTAACAGGAGACAAAATATTTAGGACAAAAATTAACAGGATAAGGGATACACCGACACCCCCCCCCCCCTCCCCCCTCCCATTATGGGGCCTCAACAATGGTCAGCTATTTAGGATAAAATAAATGTATGTCAACTGCTATAAGCATTTATTCTGGACTCTTAGTACTTATATCACGATGGAATATGAAAGTTTTGTATCAGATTTTAGGGGTTTTAAGGTTAGGTAACGCAGCTCCTTGTTAGTAATTTCGAAGCCCACACTTGTTACACTGAATAGATAGATAAAGACGGGGTTGGAGAAATAAACAGAGAATTGAGTATAGACGTGTTTTTGCTAGCTCCGCTCAAAATTCGTATATGGAGGCCTCTACATGGCAGAAAAAGGAGAAAAGTTCAGACGAAAAACTCATGTAGAGAGAACTGGGCCAACTTGGAGAAGTGTATCCAACTCGTCGGAAGAAGAATCCCTTTCACCGTTGGAGAAGAAAGCCAAAGTCAAGTTGCACATGTCTGACACGGTGCAATCGAGCGAAGAAGACGAAACCGCCGCTGCCGTGGAGTTGGCTAATTCTGTAATGCCGAAGCTAGACCTTGTTCTGCAGAAGTTAGACAACATGGAAAAGAAATTGGACATCCTTGAGGGTTTTGTGAAAGTGGTCGATGGAAAGGTTAACAAGTTACAGGATAAAGCTGAGCATTTTGAAAGCTTCAGCAGGGACGCCACAACAAAACTGAAGGTGTTAGATGAAGGAATGTCGTTCGCAAATACAGAGATAGAAAATTTAAAGAAGAAAGTAAAGCTTCTGGAACAAACTATCCGAGAAAATACAGTAAACACCGAAAACAAATTCAAGGGAAAGATCGAGGCCTTAAGAAACGAGAAGTTGTATATGGAGGTGTATCAAAGACGGGAAAACCTTCGCTTCTACGGCATTGCTGAATCTTTCCACCTCTCAGAAGAAAATGTCAAAGAGGTGTTAATTGGCTTTATACAGAAGGAACTTAACATCAGCGAGGCGGATTCTTTTGAGTATCAACGAGTGCACCGCATTGGCAAGCGCGACCCATCGCAAGAAAAACCAAGACCAATAATCGCACGTTTTTTGCGATACTCCGACAGAGAGCGAGTCATGTCAAGTGCAAGAAAGCTGAAAGGAACTGGTTTCGGAATATCGCCAGACCTTCCGAAAGAAATTGTGGACCGCAGAAAGGAATTAATGCCTAAGTTCAAAAAAGCAAAAGAAGACGGAAAATCGGCGTTCTTCAAAAGATCAGAGCCGGACAAACTTTTTATTGAGGGTATACGAATCTTCTAATTTCTTTGGAACATAAACTCTCTATCTAGGTATTCATAACATGTAAGCCTCATTCACACTTGTTCTTAAAAATGGAGCTGCATGCGTGTCATCTAGTTAGCGCAATGCGTGCAAGACCTATTCCATTAGTAGCGCAATTAACAGCTTTTATCGCTGGCTACTGTTTTACATACATGTTCAATTGTAGTTGTAGGTGTTATAAATGTTTTTCTTTTGTTTCTTTTTCCTTTTCAATATTAATTAGTTTTACCTTTTTCTTGTTCAAGAGACATGCAAATTTTTTCATTAGCTCATCTACTAAAGATTACTATCTCATTCTCTGCAACTGCTCGCCTTTTCACTTAAATATGTCCTTAAAAAGTTACAAAACTTAATTTAAATTTTGGTATCCTATCCTTAAATGTTCGGGGGATAAGATCTTTTGATAAACGAAAAGCACTTTTTCATTGGTGTATGAAGGATAAAGCTGATATAATTTTTCTACAAGAGACCTACAGCACATCCGAGGTGGAAAACACCTGGAAATCCCAGTGGAGAGGAGACTTGTTTTTTTGTCATGGTTCTGAACACAGCAGAGATGTCTTAACACTAGTCAAAGAAGGGCTTGACTGTAAATTTGAGGTATGTAAACAAGATAATCTAGGTCGGTATATCATTCTAAAAGGTCTTGTTCAAGGTCAATCTTTTTTATTTTTGAATATCTATGCGCCAAATAAGACCAACGAACAATGCATCTTTTACGACGAAATACAGAACGAATTCGACAAATTGGAAATTGACACTGATTGCAAAATAATAATAGGTGGTGACTTTAATGTTATCCGCGACCCAGATTTGGATGGATCGGGAGGATCTCCAAAATTGAAAGAATCGTCCAAAAAGATAGAAAATCTATGTTTTTCTCTTGATCTAATAGACATCTGGAGAATCAGAAACCCAAAATTAAAACGTTTCTCCTGGAGACAGAAAACTCCAATGATTCAACGGCGGTTAGATTATTGGTTGATATCAAATAATATACAGGAAGAAGTTGATAAGGTCGATATTATCCCTGCTATTAGATCTGACCATTCCGCCATTACGTTGTACATTAATGGTATAGAGAACTCAACCTATGGACCGTCTTTTTGGAAATTCAATGCAAGTTTGTCAGAAGATAAAGAATATGTAGACCTAATTAGAAACAAAATCGGTGAATGGGTAGACGAAAGTAGAGAAATCGAAGACCCGCGGGTTACCTGGGATTATTTAAAATATAAAATACGCTATGAAACGATTGGTTATAGTAAGAAGAAAGCAAAAGAGAGAAGGTCAGAGCTGGTAAATTTGGAAATTAGACTAAAAGAGTGTCAGCGAAAATGTGACGAACACCCAAGTGCTGAAAATCTCTGCGATTTAGAAGTTCTCAAATCAGAATACGAACGCCATTATGATTATATAACACAAGGAGCAATCATAAGATCTCGGGTGAGTTGGTATGAAGAGGGCGAAAAGAATAGCAAGTATTTTTTAAATTTAGAAAGTGCTAAAAAGAAAAAGACATGTATACGGAAATTATCCGTGGATAATGATTCATATATAACAGACCCAAAAGAAATAATGAAAGAGATTCATGATTTCTATGAAAAACTCTATGATAGAGACTCGTATAATTTAGGTGAGAATTCAATTGATCGTTTCCTTAATGAAGTGGATACTAAAAAATTGTCTGATGAAGAGAAAATGACTTTAGATAAACAACTTACTAGATCCGAACTGTACGAAGCATTGAAGACATTTCCGAAAAACAAAACACCTGGAAGTGACGGTTTAACTGTGGAATTTTACTTGGCGTTCTGGCACGTGGTTGCAAAGTATCTCGAAAAGTCTCTAAACTTCTCTCACCAACACGGGCAACTATCAACTTCGCAAAAGCAGGCAATGATTACCCTATTGGAGAAAAAAGATAAAGATAGACGATTTATAAAGAACTGGCGACCTATCTCACTGATCAACGTAGATGTTAAAATTGCATCCAAAGCGTTTGCTAGAAGGCTGGAGCCAATCCTGCCAGAACTTATTCACCATAATCAAAATGGTTTTATCAAAGGAAGGTCTACATTTGATGCAGTTAGAACAATCGATGATTTACTTGAATTGGCAAAACTCACAAATACAACAGGTATTCTAATGGCAATTGACTTTGAAAAGGCATTTGATTCTCTGGACCATACATATCTATTTAAAGTATTGGAAAAATTCAATTTTGGACCGTATTTTTTACAATGGGTAAAAACATTTTATACAAACATATCCAGCTGTATCTTAAATAACGGCTTTACTACAGATCTTTTCTGTATCCATCGTGGTGTACGACAAGGTGACCCTCTATCACCTTTATTATTCATCTTAGCTTTGGAAGTTCTCGCATGTCAAATCAGGCAGGATAAAACCATACAAGGAATAATGGTCAAAAACGTGGAGATCAAACTCACGCTTTTTGCAGATGACATGACTTGTTTTCTAAAAGACATAAATGCATATTCGCGACTTTGTACAACTTTAAAGGTTTTTTCATTGCATTCTGGTCTCCGAATTAACGACGATAAAACAGAAGTTTTTGGTATCGGCCCACATAAACTAGTACAAAATGACTTTACTCACAAAGTGCGAAAATCAATCAAGATATTAGGTACCGTTTTTGACTATCACAAACCATCACGAGACAAAGCAAACTTCGACTCAATATTCAAATCTATTAAAAAAACGCTGAGTATGTGGAAGTGGAGGGGTCTTACCCTGATTGGTAAGATTCAAATAGTTAAGACCTTCATTATTCCAAAATTTTTGAGTAAAGCGACTGCAATTTCAATATCAAACGATCTTGTCAAGGAGATAAACAGACTGATTTTCGGTTTCATTTGGAAAGGTAACGATAAAATTAAACGGACCGCGCTTATCAATGATATTGAAAATGGAGGACTAAAAATGCTTGATATTGAATCCATGATATCGGCTCAAAGAGTGATGATCTTAAAAAAGTATCTAGGAGAGAGCAACAGCACTTGGAAAACTATTTTAGATGATTTCTTTTTTGGAAATATAGGTGGAAAACTCATCCTGTTCTGTGATTTTGAAACTAGTAAACTACCGGTTCATCTTCCAATATTCTACAAAGAGTGTCTAGAGGCATTTCGTAATTTAAAGAAATTCAAGGTAGCCACCTATGAGGATGTTGTAGACCAAATTATTTGGAATAATAGGAATATTGTGATACACGGAAAATCTCTTTTTGAAAAACATTTGTTTACTAAAGGAATTGTTAAAATTGGTGACTTGTTATCCGATACGGGTAAATTTCTTGAAAGCCCTAAAGTGTTGGAAGCGAATCTATCGCCAATCCAGTACTTCAAATTAATAGGAATTGTAGATGCCATACCAAAAGAATGGAGATTAATTATCAAAGAATCACATATTCAACATCAGCAACTATATCCTCAACAGCATTTGGATACAGTGTATATTTATATCGACGAAACCAAATCGGATCTGTTAAAAGCCTCTTCAAAACTTTTGTATAAAGGATTTAAAACAAAGAAACAAACTCCTCCAACCGCCAAAAGGAAGTTGAAGGACAAATATCCAGAGGTTATAGAAGACTGGAAAAAAATTTATTCTTTACCATTCACTGTCACACTTGAAACAAAAATTAGAGAGTTCCAATATAAATTATTAAACGATATAATTTTCACAAATGAGAGGTTATTCCGTTTTAAAATGATTGAATCACCAATGTGCACCTTTTGTTTGAAAGAGGTCGAGTCCCTCGAACATTTGCTCTTTTATTGTGATACAACAAAAGACTTCTGGCGGGCTTTTTCTTCTTGGCTTTCAAACCAGAATGTATCTTTGGACACTTTGACATTTGAAAATATATTGTTTGGAGTGTTCAACAACAACGAAGACTTTATTATCCTGAATCACTTGATACTGCTAGGAAAGTTTTTTATTTATAAATGTAAATTAAATAAAATTAAACCAACATTAACAATATTTTTAGCAAAGACAAAAACCGTTTATTACATTGAAAAAAAAATAGCTACCAAAAATAACCAACTTTATAAACATTACAAAAAGTGGGAAAAACTAATGCCATCTCTTAATAATAGTTGAGCTTAATTTGTAATTTCTCCTTCTCAGCATGTCACTAACTTACTTTCTTTTTTTTTCTTTTTTTTTTTTTTTTTCTCTGTATTTGGGTAGCTGCACTATTGTAAACAACGCATTGTATATTCTTTAGGTATAATTAGGCTACGATTAGTAATTATAATTTGTTGTATGTAATCTATTGTAGTTATGACGTATTGTAAGTATTGTAACTAGTGTTATGTCTTGTGTTGTATTGTATGTATTATAACCCAAAATGTTGAAAAAAAATAAAAATTACAAAAAAAATAAAAAATAAAAATAAACAGAGAATGAAATGTGTCCCGAATTGACGGTTCCCAATAGGTTTGGCGGGATGCGGGATTTGGCTTTTTTTTATGGTGATATTTGGGATTTAAGCTGAAAACAGGGGCGGGAATTGGGAATTTCAGTTGCGTGTGGGAGCGGGATTTCGTGTTTTTATATGGTTGGGATGCGAGATTGTCAAGGGAAAAAGAGCGGGATGTGGGATTTCAACTCCATCGTGACTTCATCATAAGTTGACCAGCGCAAAAACCGCAAGCTGGCGGAAATAAACCTTAGTGCGTATAGCTGAGTTAGGTTTCAAGTGATGAATAGCAACGGCTCTGTACCCAGTCAGGTCCTGTCAAACGTATCCATTATCGCTTACCCTACGTTAGTATCAGACCGTATAAGGTCTTTGAGTCCTATTGTGATCTTTTGTGTTGACCTCTGACATAAATGTCATTTGTCCATTTCCGACATTTGCGTCTGTATTCTTGACCTCAGTGTTCTCAGTCCTGATCTTTTCTAGGTTTTTTAGTCTTTGATGTCTTTCAACCTTTTTACGAGCGCTAAGTGGTTTGCTGTGGCCAGTATGGCCACGTCGGATAGCGGTGAGAGTAGTTTACCGAGCGAACCGGGAAACGAAGTATGCGACAATATAAATTGCGTCGCCATTTATTATGAAAAGGGTGCAAGCGGGAATGCCTTCCTTCAGAAAGAAAAGTTCCGAGCACAAGTTTCAAGGAAAGTGAGGACACTCAAAGCTTTAAAAGAAACTGTCAGGAGTGTTTATTTTTTAAACCTTGGCTGCATTTGACTGTTTTAGACCTTGTAGGCCCTGGTAGGTATTGTGATGTATTCCCGGTGTGTCTGGTCTGATCAGGCATGACCTTCATGCCCTCTGCTTTATGCTGTGACTGTTACATTCTGAAGTGGTCTCGTTAACAGAAGTGGTTAATAATAAACGTTTATGTATAAATAGATGCATATTATTTAAAATACCTTTCGTTTGAATCGCACGTAAAGTTAGTGTCAACGGGTATGCTTTCCTCAAAGAGCAAAAAGAGGAATTAATATGAAAATATTATTTATATTTCCGGTTTCAAATTCTTCGATCGTGGACGGCACGTGAGACTTGCTATGTCAAAACCGGCCTTAGCTCATTCCCAGGGTCTCTCTTCCTCGCGACATGGGTTGTAAGGACAGACCATCAGGCGGGAGTGGGAATTTTTTTGTGGCGACTGTTTACGCAATAATTTACTTTTCAAGATGCAATTCTCTGCACAATTTCTTTTCGGAATATGACAGGGAAACGAACTTCCCGCTAGGGAGAGTGTCTACATTTGGCCGTGCTGTTTGGTTCAATAGCAGGCTAATGTTCTGCAAAAATACTCAATTAACATTTTTTTCTTTTTTTTCCGACAATTTGACGGTGCATGTTTGTACAACTCGATGGATGGAGATAATACGGACCAAATCTTCCTGTCTAAATAAAAAACACCATACATAAGAACAGGATTAGGGCCCATTGAGCTAGCACCCTATCGAATGTCAGACGCACGAACTAACACACATCTTCAAATACTCAGCTCATGATTGTCTTCCAAAAAACCAGGACTAGGATTATGGGAGTGAACAATCTCTCTCTTTCACTGATACGTCGAAAAAGAGCAAACCAAAACAGTGAAACGTTTAAAGAAGGAAACGTAACAATCATTTCTGGTTACTTATCTGCTACCCATTGCATACAGATAGGCCTTTCATGATCTTTTCTGTAATGTTTATTTTTTGTAAAGTTTCTGCGTTAATTATTATTTAACAAATTAATAATTAACGGAAAAACGTTATTGAAAAGTGGGCGGGATCGGGATTGCCAAGTAAAGAAGGGAGGGATTGCGGGATCAACAGGAAAAAATGGGCGGGAAAGCGGGATCTGAGAACCCTATTGTGGACCCTCCGAATTCTGTACCGTTTAACACGAATTTCTTACATGGCAACCTTTGTGTCTGCGAAGAGATGAGGCACAACATTCCACACTATATTTGTAAACAACTATCCTAATCTCATTTACAGCCATTAGTTTTTGACGAGAATTTTCATTTATTACAAATAGAATACGGATAGAACTCCAATAAAAAGCCTCTTCCTTGTGTTCTTTTTGTTCAGCATTATACTTGTGTCTTTCGCTGCCCGAAATGCCATCAAATGTCGCGAAAGGCAACAGACTGACAAGCAGTGCGCAAGAAAAGTTTTTCTTGGGTCAGGAAACGGCCATAAAAGTCGAAGCAATTACTGTAGCACAAAAGATGAGGCGCTCAAAAGGTGAGGCCAGGAATTAGGCGGTTCACCTGTGATGAGTTCCTGACTCCTTGCCACGTTTAATCCTTCCTCTCGAGGATGGCTTCAAAGCTTAGAAACAGACAGGAGAAGGTCCTCCAAGAAGACACAACAACCGCTGAGAATCAAGCTGCAGATATTTTTGACAAGTGTCAGTTAATTCATCCAATTGCTTATGACTCATTCAACTTGTGTGTCTTAAACGCATCTATGATGTCTTTAAAAAGCTAAACGTCAACATTAGTGCTTCGCTTGATAGATGCGGGTATTTTAAAGTGCCCTGCATAGGGTTGAAAACTAGTCTTGTGCAGACATACAGCTGTGCTCCATCACAGAACTGAACAACATTAGCGGCTGTGGGGTGCCTCAGGCTCACAATGAATGGTGCCTACAAAATACAAACGTGTTTCCGCCAGATTAAGAAAACGTGGAAAAAGTAGATCTTAGCCAGGGTTATTAGAATCCACAAAGAAAACTGGGGGTAGTCATTAATTTTTCCAAGTTTATTAGCTAATGCTGATGGTAGCATTTTTCTGAAAAAAAGGTAAAGATATTTCTTCACATATTCTCCTAAGGGTCGCCTTTACATGCAGAAAACTAAACATATTAAAAAACATCTTTAAACTACGTGGTAAGTGGTAACATAAAAACCACTTTTGATATGTATTTAATGACAGAATCGTTGCAACAGCACTCCTCTGGCTTAGCCAAAATACAGTCTACATAACTTTTCCTCACAGCCAAAAACTAATGCATTGTCGAATAGGCTTGTCACTTCCAATTCATACCATAAAATGTAGCTGTAATCACCCCTTTGTTAAAAGTGAAATGAGTTGTTTCATCCTTTCGAAAACTTTGTCGGTGTCCGTTACTTTTTTTCCTGTTACTTTCCAAGTAAGTTAAACATTGACGTCTCTCGCAGTTGTTTTGCGCACGCATTATGCCATCTACAGTTGAATTTCAGTATGATTTTTTCTACGGATACGATAAAAGGTAGTTTTTCAGCTGGAAGCCGTTCACAGTTAGTGCTTAGCGATATGCTGCTTTTCTGGTAATCCTGGTTTTAGTACACGCTCGTAATTTTTGTGCGAAATTTGTTTCGGCCACAATAGAATTTTTTTTAAGTCGCACACTTGGTAGGGTAGTTAATTACGTCACTAGTTCCAACCCAAGCGCGCGCCTAGCGTTTAAACCATGCCTAAAAAAGAAGGTACCGTCCTTAACTGCCCTTCAGTAATTTTCTGAGCATTTTCTTTTCTGATGGAAAAGTGACACAGCTAAGAAAATGTAAGAAGTTTCAATAAAACGTCGCTTATCATTACTTCTCGCGCACTTTTCGTCAGTCTGTTGTCTTTTGCAAAATTTGATGGCACTTCCGGCAGCGAAAGACACAACTGTCCCGCTTTATCTGATCTAAACATGCTCTACCGCATTAATTTTTCCCCTAAATTTCTTGCATCCTGTTAATTTTTTACCCAAATATTCAGTATCCTGAAAACCCGTAATAGGGCTTTTTTTTTAATACACGACCCCCCCCCCCCCCCTACCCTGCAAAATAACCTAGAAAATACCTACAAGCAGAAGCTCATGTTCAAATCATTCTGGGAAAGCTAGTTACTAGTTTAGCCACAGTACAGAAATGCGTAAAATGGCTTTAATGTCGGTTACATTTTCACTTCCTACCCACCCTACCCCTACCCGTTGGAATGCGCATTTGTCAAATGTAACGCAATCTGTGGAATAATGGCGGGTGCCTAACAGATCAAAACAGAACTGAGCTTAAACGAGTTCTTGATGAGAATCCTCGATGAAGAGGAGGATTTTAAAGGCTGCTAACAGACTTATGGGTCAGTTAGGATCTCAGCAAATTGTTAAACTTCTTGTAAACGGCAGCTTATGAGGCGAAAGACAAATAATATTGATAGATGTTATGAAGCGGGCTTCGGAGAGTTGAAATCTGCTTAACCGTAGCGATGTCTGAGAGTGATTTCGTACACTAATCACCGAAAATGTGGCTGAAACATACTGGAAATAGAACATGAGGCATTGTGGAACATCCAGTTGTCGACATGTCGTAAGGTAAGTGGAATATATCATTATTTTCTTTGTGCATCGTTATTTTTATGTTATTAGGCACCTTAAGATACCAGGACGGGACAAGCTAGGATGGCTACCGGAAGTAAATTGACTCAACCGGGCATGCGCACAAGAACTCTCGCCTAATCTCTCTGCCATCCTCATCTCGTTGAGGACGCCATTTCACCCGACTAGCCGTCGTATCGAAGACGTGAGTATTTTGCACTTGTTTTGCCCCGATAACTGTTCCAATCGACTTTATTTTCAGTTATATTGATAGAAATGTTTATAGCGTTCGCAGTTTTCGTGATTGTAGTGTAGAATACTACGCTGAGATACGAAAATGTGAGTAAAAATATTCCTTGTCTGTTCGTTTGTGTTTCTGCAGCCAGTGTGCAGACGCTATCACGAGTGTGCAAGCTCAACACAAACTGTATGCATTGAGAATACAACAGTGTAAGTACAGTTGATAAATTGTTGTAAGAATGAATGCCATGGAGCATCTATTGAGCAAATAAAATACACATTTTCAAACTGATGTTTAGTTGTTGTTTTATACTACCCGGAACTTGATGCAACGTTTGTTTGATTTTTATAATGCTTGTTACAATTACAGATGGAAATTGAAACGTTCAACAAAAGTCAGGATTCTTCGGCAACAGAATTCCCAAACGCTTTAGTGGTAAAAAGCCATCTGAAGCAGGTCGATCAGATTGTTTGTTTAATTTTTTCAGACGGAAATTATGGTTTCTCTATTAAAATATTGACAGATGTTTACTTCGCTTATAAAGAAAAAGAAATTCAGCATCGCTGTTCACTATCGTTAAAGCCTAATAGGATAAGATTTCTATCATCTCTTTTATAGTCTAATGGATGTCATTGCTTCTGTGAATAGCTTGTACGAGGTTCCAATTATTGACGTCGCCGTCCTTTGCGAAAATGCACATCTTAAGCATTTTGTTTTTGGCGACACGACGGGACCCGCGAAAGTTTCCCGCGTCCACTGCCGTTGCCGTCCTGGCCTTCCCGTCCTCATATCTTAAGGTCCCTATTATGCTAATTAGGACGGCGGTCTTTGTTGACAAGAGCACAGCTTAAACTTCTTCTTCTAACATTTTACAGTTTTAACTGCCCCAAAATTTTATTGCATGCTTTTACAGGTGAGACATTGCTCTTTAAGTGGAGGGTAGTTTTGGGATCTCAAGTGATGTACCTTTGGCGATATTTTCCTTTAAACTTCGCCTTTTTTGTGGCGCTTCATAAGTAGTCCGAAAGGGAAGAAATTGAAAATTCTGTAGAAAAATCAGGTGATGATCAAATTGCCAAAACAGCCTCTCAATGTAACAAGAAACATTTGCTTGTCTCGAATGAAGGGTTTTTACCCGGATCTAGATCGTTTTCTTTGTATGGCAAATTGTTAAAAAATTAATGTGCCCTAAAATGGCCGCTGAAAGCCCTCTCAGAGGGGCAAAACCAAGATGGTGGCCCCAGCGCTAAAATACGAATCGAATTGAACTGAAAGTTATATTTTTGTGAATCTCTTATGTAGACCATTCATCTGAGAAAGTTTGAGGAATTTGATTTTTTCTGGTCCAAATGGCCATAGTTGAAAATTACAGAGGGCGCCTCTTAAAAAAGGCAACAATTTCAATTTTAGACTTTGTAGTTCATTTTACATTAAATATACATATTTAAAATACACACATACCTTGTTGAACTCCAAAAGTAGTGAGGTTTTTATTAATGTACATGTTCATGTGATATTAATTGCACTCTTTGCTACATGTGTATTTTTGCAGTCATAGTTTTCAATTAATATCTATACGTACATTGTAGAAAACTTTCATTGCTTAATTTCTAAAACGTAGTACTGACCATACTTGATGATGTTCCAACTTATTCCTTGCTCGATTTTCCACAAAAAAAATCCCTGCACTTACAGTCAAACGAAAAGAGAGTTGGAAGTCTGCAACTTGTCTGCCACCTTGGAAATTTCAGGTTACAAGCTAAATTATTTTATTTAAATTTGTGAACTTGAATCCATCGAATTGATAGCTCTGGGCTTTTTTTAAAGTATATTTATCTAGTCCTTGATTTTGTAGGGCATCAATGGGGGGTCAACGTTTTGCTGAAATTCTATCACTGATACAATGTAATAATTGGTCTTGAATAACAATATTTCTTACCCAAATTGCTAGTTTTGCTTTGTTTCCATCAACAGTCAGTGTTTTTACTTTGAAGTCAACACCTGTATATATCAGGAAAAATAATTCACGTTATTAACTACTCTCCTTCGCAGCTGTCATTTGGGATCGTCAAGCATTGGATGACTAGATATTAACCCCGCAACCAGGTCTAATAATTTAGCATGCAGTCAACATGAAATAAAGATTACTGTTACATTAATGAGAAGTTACAGATGATAGCCTGAATTGTTTTTATTAATTAATAGCATCAGATATTTTGTTATCAGTTATCAGATTTAGAGAGACGACTTCTGAAGCTACAACTGCATGTAATACTATCTGCATTTTTAAAATGTGTTAGTAATGATTGTCTTTCAAAGCAGGTCACAAGCTGACATTGAGATCTCTACCACTGCATCTAATTTGGCTTGTTACATGTATACGACCATCAGTGACAATAGCAGATTGAGTTTCCAAGAAAAGTTCAGGTTTCAAATATAATTCCCTGACTCGCTGTTACAATTTAATGGACTAAATTAGATCGAGATAAAACAAGAAGAATGGAACTCTATTGGATCCTGGCACAGCATGATTACACATGTACATGGTGACTTAACATGGTGTACAATGTTCAACACCTTTAATGTCATACAAGATGCATACCATGAAAAACACTAAATTAAGTGGTCTAACTTTTTCCAGGCAACCTGGCTGAGAGAAAAGTGACCATGGAATGAGGTGAATGCATCATGAAATCAATGTAAACACCTCACACCCATCTGCTGGAGTTTGTTTTGTACAGGTATGTATGTAGAAAAACCAACCTAAACGAATCAAAAGCTGGGAGACTGCCAGTTTTATCTTCTTAACCCCAAAAAGACGTGCTTGAAGTCAACAATAGCTGATTTAACCACAAAAATGTGTCAAACATCAATGAAATTCTCCCCCCCCCCCCCAAAAGGGAAAAAATCAACCAAAATAAGTGTGCAAGTAACATACTTTTAGTGCTTTCTTTGATATCTGGGAGATTTGGTGATCTGTGTGGGAGACCAGGAGGTTTGGTCTGTATGATCCATATGCTGTATCCGAGAGATTTCCATAAAAACTGGGATGGTTGGCACACATGTAGAGGTGTATACCAGCATGGTCAGTCACATCCAATCAAATTGTCAAACTCAATTGAAGTCACTCCATGGATTGAGTTAGATAGATTTCTGCAATTGAACGAAATCAATCTGACACAAAAATGATTAGTCAATCAAACTCAATCGAACGTTTCATTTCTGAACTCTTGATTTTTGCAAAACTGTTGCTGAAAATCAATAACAAGTTTTTTGAGGCTTGAGTTACTATGGTAGAACACGTGTTTTTTTGTGTTTTTGAGACCACATAACTTGATCTTTGTTCAACGAATATATTCATTGAACACAACTGAACACAATCCATTAGATTGTGTTCAATTGAGTTGGGTTGCCAAACTCAATTAAATACAATCTAATGGATTGCATTCAGTTGTGTTCAATTTGTTCAATTGAGTGGTATTGGTTTGGAAATCGAACTCACTCAAAGTTTGGTGTTCGATTTTGTTGGATTGCCAAACTCAATCAAACTCAGTCCACTGGTTGAGTTTGATTACGTTTGATTTCTCCATGTTTGATTGACTATACTGGGATGTGTATACACTCCACATTGGGCAATTCCAGAAAATATCCATACCCAACCATGGACGGCTTCCATATTTTAACCCCCCCTTGCCTTCAGAAATTCTAGAATGCGTTACCCCCCCCCCCCACGCCCTCAGAATTCCATAATCGTGAACCCCCCTACCCTTCGGAATTTCCGCTCTTTTTTTTGAAGTACGTTTTTGACTTGGCAATGCCTATATGAACAAATGAACATGAATTTATGCCTCCTCAAGGTTGTGATCTGTCTTCAGCGACAAGAAAAACCTACTGCGTGTGGCCAGGCTGTGCAAACTCCTTTTTAAGTCTGAATTTGGCTATAAAAATAAACACCACTCACGGTAATTTTCCTCCTCTTTGTTTTCTTGTGTTGTTTTGACATTTACAAGGCAAAATAGCTCAAATTCTGATTGTTAAAATCTTTTGGTGGTCAAAAATACCGTCGAATATGCTTACTAATCTGGCAGGCGTTCCTTGGAAGCGAGGGACTGGTGCAAGTTTTTTTGCCGTTCATCCGACAGGAGACGAGAGTAACAAGAAATTTGCAAGCGGTAAGTAAGATACATTTTCAGATTTTATTCATGTGACAAGAAATTCATCAAGGTAAATGTGAAACCCACGTTTTACTGTTCACTTCTACAGTACCGGTCAAAGGGATTGCAGCACCTACATGCACTTAAAATGTGTGTAGTATTCGTGGACAGTGTGTGGATGGCGCGTGTAAGGTGCGTGTAATTACACGCATGTAAAATTTACTGATCTGGTAGTTACATGCATTTGCGTGTAATTTTACGCAAATGTGTGTATTTTAATTGGAGCAAGAAACCTTTGTTATTCACACACGCAGTTGCGTGTATTTTGCAAAACAAAAAGCCACTACTAACCTGTATTCGAAACACGTGACTTTCAATGTTCACAACAAAAAGTAAATTTAAAAGCCTACAAGCATTGCTAAATTACTGGACTAGCTCGAGCACCTATCGAACAAATACTCTTTCTTAATCTGTAGCAGTCCACACTTCTGATGTGAAGTATAATAATTCATATTTGCACTGCGGTTGTAGATGAAAGTGAAGAATGATCATCGCAAATTTTCCAATTTAAGCAATTGGAAAGAAGAAGCCTGAAAAAATCAGGGCTTCAACAGGATTCGAACCCGTGACCTCCGCGAATACCGGTGCGATGCTCTACCAACTGAGCTATGAAGCCACACATTGGGAGCGAGGTCAATTAATTGAGTGCATATCTTCCCGTGAGGAGTGAAATGATGTGAAGTATATATGAAATAATTCATATTTGCACTGCGGTTGTAGATGAACTACAAAAGTCCACAACAATAGTGTTTTCAAGGAGCTCAATCTACTCTTTCTACTCCAGAAATCCCACCTGTGAAATCCTCCCATGCCTTCAGGTTTCCAATCGTAAATACCCCCTTTTCCTTCGGAATTCCAGTTCAAAGAACCCCCCTCCCCTTTGGAAATCCTAAAAGCCGTCCATGGTATAGGTATGGATATTTTCTGGAATCATCCACTGCTGCTCAGTAAGACAAGTATGTAACATCCTTTATGCATCAGAATGTACACTCACCTATGGTTGCTCCAATGTCAGGGTCAAACGTGTCATCAGTAAATCTTAGTAGCAAGCTGTGTTTGCATGGAAACGGTTATAAAAATTAGTTGACTAATTTAATTGTAATGTTTGTATTAAATACATATGAGTATTTTTCTATTACATTCAACAGTTTCATTAGTTAATGTAATAATTTAATTCTTATGTTTAAGTCATCGTAATAACTCTATATAATTTCTGCTGACTCAATAAAATAAAATGTAGATGTAGATGTACAGTGTAGATGAAGATGTGTAAGTAGAAACTTGAAAGCACATCCAAAATATCGCAAAAAAATTCTTCACATAAATTATGATTTTTCAAAGCTGCATCTATAAATCCCTACCGCATCAATACAAAACAATATCTATTTATTTTCATACATACATTACACTCACATTCAACTACATAAGAAGTACTTGGTAACCTCAAAAAGGTTAGTGGCATAATAATTACACGCGACTTCGCATCCACTACAGTGTGGGGCTCAGTTCTCGGCCAGGCCCAGTTCTCGGCCACTTTTTGTTCAGCGTTTATTTTTCGCGCCACAAATGAATCTGAATAAAAAGCAATTGCTTCCAAAGGTAGCTTGATTCCTTGTCTTCCGTTCTGCCAAGTTTTGTTTCGTCCTGCCGAGTTTTTCTGTGAGCACGTCGACGTGACGCGAAGCTAGGTGAATTTGGTTTCCCAGAAAACGTGTTTGTTTACGGCTACTCGAACTAAATGGTTTAATTCAAGTTTATATTTTGTCCGTCTAGAAAGCCCAAATGAGCCAATTCTTGGCATAAAGAATGTAGAGTGATAAAGCTATCTGTTAAATATAAACTTTTCCTGGCGTGTTTAATTCTTTGACCTAAATTCACTCCTCAATATTTCCTTAGTACTTTTGCGTATTTGCCTATTCTCGGCCACCCTGCTCGCCTTCAACACTAAAAGCGCTCATAGTTTTGTGTGGAGTATTCGTGTCAAGTCAGTTGTAAAAATAAAGCTGTAATGGGGTGGCATGCTGAAGACTATAAGCTCTGACTTAACCCCGTTTTAAATACCCAACTCTTTTTAGCCTCGCATCACTGCACTTAAGAGAAAAACTAGGTGTGCAAAAAAACTTCCTTTTCTAACATGAAACAATGCTCTTTAAGGATAATTTGTGATCGAAATATCAAAACACAAGCCTTATAAGTGATTTAACAACAAAAAAATGGTAATAGAGCGTTCTTTATTCTGAGGAATCGCATGCACTCTTTTGTGGCCGAGAAGTGGGTCCGCTAGCCGATAACTGGGCCCACGAACGAAGCCTCCATTTTCGTTATTATTCGGGAGAAAACAGCGTTGAGCAGTCGATAGCTCTACATGTGTAAACGGAATGCTGAAGCTAGTTATCCGTGAAATTTTAAGTCCTTACGGCTATTCCAAGGTAAGAAATACAAGTTTACGTTTTTTGTGGCCGAGAACTGGGCACCATACTGTATACGTAAGCTTACCTTGATTTTCCTACGCCACTTTCTCCGATGATCAAGATCTTTAGCGTGGTAAGAACATCGTTGTCCATCTTTCGAGTAAAAGCTGGATCTTGGCAGCAGCTCTTGAAATCCTCAACGGTTGATTTCTGGCTGAATTCGACCGAAAGTTCAGCTAAATTTGTTCCATTCGTCATATTGTTATTTTCCTCGAAGAAACGTATTTACATTTAGACGAGAGACCGCTGACAGAGGAACAAGCGGCGAATAATAGAGCATCATGGGACAGTATCAAGTTGACTCATTCCCAGTCGTCTCTCAAAACTCAACCAAGAGGCCCGCAATGCGAGCAAAGGTTGCAGGCTCAATGCAAAATAATTGTGCACAATGTAATATTGAAATGAAAAACTATTTTCCAGTCATCGGCATTCATCCTTCCCTTGCAGCAGTATCTGGTATAACTCGGAATCAATATCAAGAACCGTAGCTCAGACTATGAACTAGACGGGAAACCTCCACTTCTTGCCTCGGGCTGGAATATATGTAAAGGCAGGAATTTCACGAGTTATAGACTGAGGGGTAGATATTTTACCCTGGATGTACCTTAAATTAATAAGATTTAGGTTTTAAGTCGTTTGGAACCGGCTGGTTGACATGAATCCAAAATTAGTGACCATCTGACGGCTTGACTAGCCTCTGCGCAGAGGCCGGTTAGGCTCGTCACGCAATCCTCCCACCGCAAAATGTCGGGGAGGAGTTCTTGTCAAGAAGAAGAAGAATAATAACTTTATTTAACGAGGGTAAAACCATTTTACAGTTAGCAATGATAAACTAGAGGCCCTGGCCAAGTCAAGTCAAACTAGTGGCCCTGGTCAAGCCATAAGAACGTCTGCAGAGGACGCTGGATGATGGCGCAACCACACAGCTTCGTGACATCACTAGTTGTATCGTTGTCATTACTTTCATGTTGTGCAGAAAATTAAGAAAAAGAGGGAGCCAATGAAATTAATCTTTGGGACATTAGGATCATGTTTGCAGGGTTTTTTCATACGCAAGTGATCGAGTGTATATGACCTTATGAGCTCAAGGGCACGACGGGGATTGAGTGATCAATGATCAAGTGCATAGAAAACGCGGACTGTATATTTGCAACCACGGATTCTCCGCTGCTTCAAAGAACCTTTCTGACTATGTCACGCAATAACAACGATTTTTCGTATTTTTCAAATAACGAAAAAAAAAACCACCTTCATAGATCAATTTCTCATGCCCACATCAGTAAACAGGCGAAGTTTCATAACATTCTGTTGCAAATTTATGAAATATGGGATCCCAAACTTAACTACCTCTTTATACCAAAAAGTGTATGCCAGAGGGCAACGCTAGCACCCTTTCATACATTTCTTTGTAAACATTCGCATTATTTCTTGAGTTTGCAACACATTCTTATACAACTTCGCTTATTCACTAAACTGCACGATAAATCGAGTGGCGAGGCTTATTTTCTTATTTGAATTAAATTATAAACTCGGAAAAGCGTGACATCATGCGTTTCATCATGGGAACACCGAGTTTCCTGGACGTCTCGGAAATTTTTCTCGTTGCGAGCTCGGCTTTCGCAGCTCGACTTGAGGGGAAATCTAGGTTAAGAGCTCGCGTCGTCGATACAGCTAAGGCCTCGTTCATACTACGTCGGATCCAGAAATTTAAAAACGCAGCTGTATTTCTACGGCTAGGCCCACCGTCCACACTGATCCATCACTAAAGCGGAGCTTTTCGAAAACGTAACCGAAGGATTTTGAAACTGGCGCCTGCTTTGCGTTTCAGTGAGGACAGAAAACACTTTGCAAACATAGCTTTTTTAAAACGATGACGTCACGATGATCATGTGATTTGCCTGACCGAGCTTTCCTCAAATACAAATGCAAAATGTACCGGTGATTGTTGCGTTTTTAAATTTCTCTGGTGTAGTGTGGACGAAAAACATTTCATGCCTTTTCAGAGTGAAAACGCCGTTTTCAAATATCTCCGACGTAGCGTTGACGGGAATATGGTTTCTTTAGAACATAATATGAAAACAAAGAACAACTACGAAAGCTGTTTTCTTCAAGGTTTCTTTTTATAGTTTTTAAAAAATTAAACTGCTTTATAATACAGATAGGACCATGCGCGCGCACTGATTCGTGAAAAACCCGTGTTTTATCGAAGTATAAAACATAGAAAAAGCGTGTTTTAGTGTTTTGCGAGTGTAAAATCTATATCATAAAGCAAATGAAGAAGCCTAAGCCGTGTACTACGCTGTGATAAAAAAACTCCGGACATTGTAGAAAACACTTGCCTGCGGCTCGTGTTTTCTACATTTCCCTCGTGTTCTCAAATGCCCGTCGTGTTTTATCACAGTGTAATACACGGCTCAGGCTTCTTTATTTGTTAAATTACATAAGCCTTGACTGATAAAACTATGAAAAATAGAAAGCACCATAAGAAAGTTGAAAACATAGAATACTGTAAAAATCTAATTATATCTACTACTAATAACTAACGAAACTGAATTCGGGATTATAAAAAATTTCAAAATGATTAAAAACTAGACTTTCGTGAATAATAAGACGCGGTTTTGCCGCGGTTTCGGTCTCTCTCTAAGTACCACTGTGACTCTACTGAAGGTAAAATACTCATTTACAAAAATGCAGTTACTTTACATCTAAGGAATTGATTTATTGACATGTATTTGGAACTAGCTCCCATATCTTGTCATCTAAGACACATTCGCTTCTCAGGCGTTCTCAAATTTGCAACACTGACCGCTTTGAAGGCCCTGAGTCTTTTTCAATAGTGATACAGTAGAAAATGTTTAGAAATCTAATTTTCCTTGCATGGCAGATGACTTCATTTGCAATTTCGTGCGAGCGATGAAACAATGAAACTCAGGCGCATGCATGTGTTCAAGTCCAACTCCCCTAAAACCGACATCATAACCACTGCAAATGTACAATTTAAAAACTTAAATAATTGTCGCATTTATCTGAGTCCTTTATACAAAATTCAATACAGTCAAACCTGCCTCACAATCCCCAGATACGGACTACGGCCTATGGTGTCTGCACTCAATATAGGGTTACGGTCGCTGAATGCATCTAAAGAATCTTAACAACATGACTAATCAAACAAATTTACCATTTTAAAAACATGTAGCTAAGATAGGAACGTTAGCGGGCTCATAACTTGTAACCTTGAAGTTAACAAGAACAAGTGTATCAGTTCAAAGTATTGTGCAACATACATAACCAGTATGATGAACATGATTTTTTCGCGACATACTCTCCATCATCTGTTGAAGCTGGGTTAACTTACGGTGAACAGCTAATACATCACGATGTTCAGGACCGAGCTTTTTCACACGAATGGCGAGTGCACGTTCATGATACTCTTTTGCCTTCTCCAGGTCACCCAGGGTGTGCTGTACTAAAGCCAGGTTATTGTAGGACGTTGCGACATGTAGATGATCAGAACCAAGCTTTTCCAGACTAATGGCAATTGCACGTTCATGATACTCTTTTGCCTTCTCCAGGTCACCCAGGGTGCGGTGTACTTCCCCCAGGTTATTGTAGCACGTTGCGACATCTAGATGATCAGGACCAAGCTTTTCCAGACTAATGGCAATTGCACGTTCATGATACTCTTTTGCCTTCACCAGGTCACCCAGGGTGCGGTGTACTTCCCCCAGGTTATTGTAGGACCTTGCGACATGTAGATGATCAGGACCAAGCTTTTCTAGACTAATGGCAAGTGCACGTTCATGATACTCTTTTGCCTTCACCAGGTCACCCAGGGTGCGGTGTACTAAAGCCAGGTTATTGTAGGACGTTGCGACTTTCAGATGATCAGGACCAAGCTTTTCCAGACTAATGGCAAGTGCACGTTCATGATACTCTTTTGCCTTCACCAGGTCACCCAGGGTGCGGTGTACACCCCCCAGGTTATTGTAGCACGTTGCGACATCTAGATGATCAGGACCAAGCTTTTCCAGACTAATGGGAAGTGCACGTTCATGATACTCTTTTGCCTTCACCAGGTCACCCAGGGTGCGGTGTACTTCCCCCAGGTTATTGTACGACCTTGCGACATCTAGATGATCAGGACCGAGCTTTTCCAGACTAATGGCAATTGCACGTTCATGATACTCTTTTGCCTTCTCCAGGTCACCCAGGGTGCGGTGTACTTCCCCCAGGTTATTGTAGCACGTTGCGACATCTAGATGATCAGAACCAAGCTTTTCCAGACTAATGGCAATTGCACGTTCATGATACTCTTTTGCCTTCTCCAGGTCACCCAGGGTGCGGTGTACTTCCCCCAGGTTATTGTAGCACGTTGCGACATCTAGATGATCAGGACCAAGCTTTTCCAGACTAATGGCAATTGCACGTTCATGATACTCTTTTGCCTTCTCCAGGTCACCCAGGGTGCGGTGTACTTCCCCCAGGTTATTGTAGGACCTTGCGACATGTAGATGATCAGGACCAAGCTTTTCTAGACTAATGGCAAGTGCACGTTCATGATACTCTTTTGCCTTCACCAGGTCACCCAGGGTGCGGTGTACTAAAGCCAGGTTATTGTAGGACGTTGCGACTTTCAGATGATCAGGACCAAGCTTTTCCAGACTAATGGCAAGTGCACGTTCATGATACTCTTTTGCCTTCACCAGGTCACCCAGGGTGCGGTGTACACCCCCCAGGTTATTGTAGCACGTTGCGACATCTAGATGATCAGGACCAAGCTTTTCCAGACTAATGGGAAGTGCACGTTCATGATACTCTTTTGCCTTCACCAGGTCACCCAGGGTGCGGTGTACTTCCCCCAGGTTATTGTACGACCTTGCGACATCTAGATGATCAGGACCGAGCTTTTCCAGACTAATGGCAAGTGCACGTTCATGATACTCTTTTGCGTTCTCCAGGTCACCCAGGGTGTGCTGTACTAAAGCCAGGTTATTGTAGGACGTTGCGACATCTAGATGATCAGGACCGAGTTTTTCCAGACTAACGACAATTGCACGTTCATGATACTCTTTTGCCTTCTCCAGGTTACCCAGGGCGTGGTGGGTTGAACCCAGGTTATTGTAGGACTCTGCGACATATTTGTGATTATATTCATCAACATGCTGGGCGAATCGTAGTGCCAGGCTAAAGTACTTTATTGCTGCGTCGAATACATCATGAGTGAGGCACATTTCTCCAAGTTTTGTAAATGAAGACAGATAATTCTGAACATTTCTTTCACCGCTTTTGGGGTTTTGAGAAATGTCTCGTTCACGAAACAAATGTTCAGTTTTCGAAATCAAGGTCCTTAAATGAGGAACAAGGTGCTTGCTGCATTTAAAAGAATCTCGGTCGAACCACCTTATTGATAGGTCGTCTTCTACGAAATGGATGAATGATATAATGGCGACATTTACAGTTTGAAGTTGTTGAGTCTTTGGGAAACCTCTAATCAAAGAATCTATGACATCACTCACTATCTGATGTACTCGAATGCAGGCCCTACCCTCCTCTTCCACCCCAAATAACAGCAGTGAGCATCTTTGAATTGTCATAGCAATCATTTCTTTGTCTTTAATTTCGTCATCAACGTTGAGAATGTATCTGATCACGATGTCTAGACTTAATGGTGTTGTTGCACACACCGAGAGGAGACTGAACGTGTGATGTATCACTTTGTCGGACGTCATTGCCTTTTCAACAGCTAGTCTTGTTGCTTTGCTCATGGAGTTTGGATAGCTTGGATTAGTCGTAGCAAGGATTGTCTCAGTAGTACCTCGTTGGCCCTTGTTAAGCTTCTCCAGGTAGTCGTTCCAGCCAAAATATGACGTTGCCTTGTTCTGCCGAACCTGTCTGACATAGGTGGCGGCGCTTGCCAAGGCAAGAGGCTGGTAGTCCAGTACTTGCGCAACTTCATTTCCCTTCTCGCTGTCATCTATACCAGAAAGCTTTGCTAATAAACGACTGGAGTCGCGAGGCTTCATGCCGTTGCTAACTGAGATGTGTTCGATGAAAGAATTCGTCAAAGGGATGGACGCAGTGTCCTGTGTTGTGATTAACAATTGGCCCCTTAACCACTGCTCATTTCCAGACTCCGGTAGATGAGCATGCACACGTGATATGCTAGTGACGTTGTCCACCACCAGAAGCCAGGACGTGTAAAGGTCGATTTTGTGCCAATTAACGTCTTCAGATTAGTGATCTTTTTTTCAGTCGTCAGATCCTTGGAGTTAAGGATGTTTGTAACTGCATATTCTGAACACTTGAGTCGTCGAGCGAAAGAGGTGTACGATTCCAGAAGGGCATCTTGGCTTTCAGCATTCAATGACATTACAAATGAAGTAGTACACGGAATTTCTTTACCTTCGTCAAAGAATCGCTCAGCTACAAGGCCGGCCAGTTGAGACTTTCCACTTCCAGGATTCCCGGAGATGTACAGAAAACTTAAATTGTTTTTATTTGTGCTTTTAAGCTGTTTGAGGTGTTGCATAATTTCAGCCACCTCAGAATCGCGACTTGCGACGTCGTGTGAAGGTTTAGGAGGAAGAATACAAAAGGAGGAAATTTCTTTGTGTAACTGATCTTCAAGGACCTGTCGTTCTTCTTCCTTTTCTTGAAGTGTCTTTTCTTTTTCCTGGAGCTCCTTTGCTTTTTCTTCAAGTTCGTTTCCTTTTTCTTGTAGTTCCGTTCCTTTCTCTTGAAGCTTCTTTTCCTTTTCTTGAAGTTCTTGTCTCAGGTCATTAACCTTTCTCAAGACCCTTCTTAGCTCCTCTGTTGGAAAACGTCTTTGATTTCTGATGTCTTGAATTTGCAAGATAGAGAGACCAAGCCCTTGAAATGCAGCATGAACTTTACCAACGGCAATTTGAAAGTCTGGATCCGAGAGGTGACCTTTAGCCATGTGAGCAAACTCTTCATTCCTAAACTTTCTGAGACCATCTACGTTTGATTTGACCACTGGATTGAGACCGTGGCCGACACAATCGGAGTAAAGAATGGCGTAAAAAAGCATGGTACAATCCCATTCTGCTCTGTCTCCGTTAATCATGGTAGCTAGGAGTTTGGCATTTCTTCTCTGGTTTCCCGGAGACTCCCGTTTTTGAAGTCCATTCCATTTTTGGGTTCATCTTTCCATTCTCCTAACGTCGTCTTGTAGTGATTATCCCATTCTTGCTTGAAAATTGATCGGAGACCCTCAGTTATTATATCAGTGACAACGTAACAAATCCTGTAGTAGTTCAATTGCCCGTCTGTGAATTCTATTGCAGCAGTGGCCATTTTCAGCTTGTATCACCTTTTGTTTGTCTTCAGCCCTTCGTAGGAAACAAAACTGTGTTATTAGCCAATTAGAACCTTTTTGTGAACGGTTGCTAGCTGAAGGTTTTAACTACTCTAATTTTTGCTTTTCCAATTTTTCTTCGCTTTTGTTAATTGAGAAACAGCAATTGGTACAATATGCCGAGAAATTCTAACTTGGCGCCGAGGCATAGAAAACTAAAACTAAAGAACTAGTTTGTTCTAGGCTCGACCTCAGTGGATTTTTGTTGTTTTAGTCCCGTAAGTCTCTGTACCATGCAAGAGTAGCCATTTTAATATTCGTGATGTTGGCAGTTCTCAGTTCTTGCGAGACACAGCCATATAATAATATTCCTTAAAGGGGGACTTAACCTAAAATTCTGAAAGAAATTCGAAGTTTTTGTTTTTCACGGAACTCGTATCTTAAGGTATTGAAGTTTTATTTTGACAAGTACTGTTACTGTAAGTTTAAAGCTCTTTTTTTTAAAAACGAGTTATTTTCGCCTTCGAGAAAAGACATCTTGAGAAGGATTTATTCAATTGAGCTAAAATTTTCAGGATTTGTTGTTCTGAGTACGTTCTGTGGGATAAGCATAGAACTTTTCCATCCAGTGCATTATTCTGTCGAAGTTATGTATATAAACGTATGCTAGATTTTCTGTATCAGATTTAACTGGTCATCATTTCACGTGTTTTTCACTTTTCAAAAATCTCTATGCTTATCCCAGCAAGCTGTTTGTCTTCTTTTGTAAAATGTAAAAATTATTCCTTTTGACCAGTTCTTGTAGTAGTTATCTTTTTTCAAGTAAGCCCTGGCATTCCCAAGCAGGTGGCAGATTTAATCAGCTGGTGTCAGGTTACAATATAGTTACAGGGTACACAAATATTTTTTTCAGAATCTTTGCTCTTTGAGCTTTTTAAAAATGTATACTTTGCCATGGTTTGGAGTTAACTCTTAGCCACGAGAAAATGTTTCAAACATGGTGTGTTTTTAGGTTAAGTCCCAGCTTAATTAATTAAGAGCCAGCAGTCTGGGCCTGAGAAATAGTCATATGACGCAGTAGCCTCGATGTTGATATTTCGATTAAAGAAGTTCGTTTCTCGTGCCGAAAGTTTACTAATGTGTAAGTGGCAGAATGTCTTGTAAATAGCTGTTTTGGTGGTCAAAGGACATCATTTAAGTCTGGCGATCGGTAAGTTGACATGCAGCATTCGAAGAACTGAATGTTTGCGGCAGTTGGCGATTCCAAGGGTGCTCTCAAGCGCCAACAGATCGAAACTTGGTTTGCGACTGTGTCAGGCCAAAACAGACCAAGTCTAAAAGTAGGTCACTTCAAGGGCACAAAGAAGGTATTTCGGGGAGTTACATGGCAAGCAGTAGGCACCGTGCCTACGAAAGTGTGAATGTTTTGAGCTGCTTTTAGACTTATAAAATGTGTTGATTTGGCGGGAAGGTGCATTCCGTGTCGCCACGATATAGTTACCCATAAGGCATTGCAAGATGTATCTGACAACAATGGCTGCCGTCCATATCGTACTGATCTAGCTGACAATAAAGGCTGTTGTTAGCCATGAACTAGAACAATTAAAGTCAAGAGTATAGCATATTTGAGGAAAGGCATAATGCCTTCAATTGCGCTGGCTAAAAAATTTCATCAGGATAGAGATTATCAACAAAAACAAAGCAAAATAGTTTCTAGACGTACTCGCTGGCGCGGTAGATTTGGACGTAGCAAAATCCTTAACTTCGAGATTCCGTAGGATTTTCAGAGTTAAAAATAGCCGAAGAAGGGTTGTCTGCTGATGAAGAAGACATCGAAAAGACGAGAAAAACCGAACAAATTTTATGCCAAGGTAGACGAGTTTATAATTACACTTAACGCCACTGGACTATGGTAATTCTAGGACTTCAGAATGTGGACTGGACTTGGAAATCCAGATCATCACTTGTACTGCCTTATTTGGTTAACCTTTTCGATCTTTAAATGCGAGTTTCTAAGGTTCATTGGGCCAAACCAGTGACCACAAATCAGTTCAAGAGTTCAATTTCTTGTTCTGAATCATCTATCTTGGAGATAATTTTCCGCAAATGTAGAGGATTGGTGGTTGAGACCCGTCCAAGACCCCCAGCAGAGAACGAGAATGTTTTCAAAAGCCCATTTTATCAAGAAAAAGAACTACAGTGGAACCCCGGTAATACGACCACCTTCGGGCCACGGAAAACTGGTCGCATTAACAGGGTGGTCGTATTAAAGGGGTTCTTTAAATAAGAAAATGACTGACAGCTTTTTTTTGGGCCAGAATAAAGGGGCCATGATAACGAGGTGGTCGTATTAACGGGGTGGTCTTAAGGCGGGGTTCCACTGTACTGCGCTAGATAATTTGGACAGAATAACTTATATTTCAACATATCAGGTGTATAAAAGTGATTCTAGGGTCACATGACACCTTTTCTGGTCATGACGTCACAAAACACATTTTTGTGATTAAGCTAGTGTGCAAAAGAGCTTTAACGCCAATTTGATGTTGACATGTTGCTTAAGTAACACTATTGTTGATAACATGACACAAATTTCCCTAATCCATTTTTAATAGACTTAATGAATACATTGATATTGTCGCATGACCCATTTCCTCTCATTGGATGGATTTTATGCAAAATGCGCAGAATGCGAAACACGTTGCAAGAAGATTGTGCAATCACAAGTTGGAAAATTCATAGTTTTACTTATTATCACTTTTTTTTTTTGTACGCTCAAACTGGGCACAAAAATTTTAGTTAATAACTAGTCACGTGACCTACTAATACAGCAAAAACTTTATTGATATTGCTCAGCAATGTGAAAGCATAAAGGGTACAACTTTTTAGGTGAAGTGATAAAATATTTATCACTTTATTAGTGAAATGAACATTTGCCACCGTGTTCTGGCACTCAGCGTCTTTTGCCTGTTTTCTTGCTAATGTGTTCATAAAAAAATTATATTGTTTCCTTCTCCAAGTGAAGAAATAGTATTTGGCTACCTTAACTGACATGACTAACTTTTAGCACCTTTTTCGTACCTAAAACAAACATTTTTGATTGCTAATTAGTGAAATAAACGTCCAGTCCTTCCCTCCACTGATGTACTAGACCTAACCCTAACCCTAGCCCCAACCCTAAACCTTAGGATTAGGGTTAGGTCTAACCCTAATGCATAGCTTAGTGTTAGGCTTAGGCAATAATAACCCTAGCGTTACCCTTGCCCTAATTTTGACTCTCAAAACTAGCCCCAAAACTAAAATGTAATATTAAATCTCCTCCGTTTACGTTTTGAAGACACCTTTTGCATTAAAATTTGAAAACTGCATTTTACTGTATGTTTTATTTACCTCAAAAGGTGATAGAGGATGTCTGCCATCAATAATCCCAGAAAAAGCACTAAATTTCATTTCGTTTTGCTTTTGTTTTGAAATATTGTGGAATTTTATATTTATTACGCAATAACTCAGTGGGGGAGGGGGGGGGGGGCAGTATTGCAATCACGCGATAGATTACATGAGAGCTTTGTTTTACTTAAAGATGTATGGTAAATTTGTTATGGAGAAATTTCTCTGCCATTTGTTCTGTTAGAGACTACTGACCTATTGGCCTTACAAACGCTGTAAGTCCCGCCTTAACCCATTCCTAGCATTAATGTTAAGTCTGTAAACTACATGCAAGAGTAGCCAATCACATTCGTGAAGTTGCTAGGTCTCAGTCCTTGCGAGACACAGCCATATTACAATATTCTTTAATGTAAAGTCTGTAAACTACGGAAATATAGTCAAACTTGTATTAAGCGGACACTGTCCATTAGGCGGAGAGCAGTGCAGGTCCCATTTTTCCATTTCCCACATCCATTGTAAAAAATACCTGCATTCAATGCAAACCTCTATTAAGAGGACGCTGACAGCTTAAACTTGACTTGTCATTTCTATTGTCAGAAACCTGTATCAAATTAGCCTGTGATCAGGTTCCGGCTGGGAGGACCAAAAAGGAACTGACTGAGAATGAAGTGGCCGAGGGGAGAACAGGGCGTCAGAGCCTGTAGACAAAGGTTGTATGCTGCCGTTCCAAGGTACCCGCTACCCGTAACATGTTTACTCTTTTCCCTCTTTTAGCATCATTAGTCCTTGTCGCACCGTGGGACGCATAAGGCCTTGCTTTTTTAGCACGACAAGTAAATGACTTATTACATATTTACAAAAGTCGGCAATGGGGATAGACCCGCTCAATTTCACTTCATTTACAAAAAGCTTAAGAAAACTCCCTATTTTCCCTCGAACTGTAATTTTCTTGTACGATCTATTCACATTCCAATGCATCCACGATTACGACATGCTGTTGACAGGTTAATGACAGGTTAATTACAAGGGGGTTGAACAGCGGCTTCAATACTGGAACCTCCCCTTACGGACACCTCTCTAATACGGACACCTCCGCTCTAATATGAACAATACGGAGAGTACCAACAAAATTCTCATACATTTCCTCTGAAAAAAAAAAACCTCTATAACACGGACCCTCTCTAAAACGGACAACAGACATTAAATCTTGGCCCTAGGGAGCAAATTCATACAAATTTAACCTCTTTATGACGGACACTCCGCCTTGCATACGCCATACGGCTGGTGCGCACGAAATTTGAATTGACCAATCAGGATTCGGCAGGCGGGAAACACTTTACTGTCTTGACGTCAATGTATGTTAACAGGAAAGGCATTGAAATCAGGCAACTTTTCTCGCTTGAGATGGCATTAAATATTCACAAGTTGCGTGATCTCAGTCACAAGATTGTTACTACACTACAACCCGTATTTATCAGCAGAAAATTGAAACAAGACCTCGAGCCCAGAGAAATCAAGTCTCCAATCATAAATCAACAATGCGTTGTTTACTCTTTTACATGTGATCTGTGTTGTTCAGATTGTGTCGGTTTTACAGCTCGACACCTCCACTAACGTATTGTTGAACATAAAAACTCTGCGATCGGTAAACAGTTTTCGACAGCGATAAAAGCCTCCCCAAAGAAAGCCAATTCCGCATTCTAAAAAGGTGCCAAGGAAAATTTAATTGTCTTGTCTACGAGATGCTTTTCATCAAGGAGCGAAATCCTAGTCTCAACTCACAGACTGATTCCATTCGCGCTAAACTCTTTGTTTAAACGAACATTCCATCACCTAATGTATTTTTGGTATTTAAACATTTATCATTTACTCTTTGACTTGATAATGACGTTAGCCAAACGTCGAAACGTCGTCAACAAACTTTTAATATGCTTTTACGAAATGTTTTATCGCAATTTTTTATCGTTAACCCTTTAAATACCAAACTTTCGCCAAAAAATACCGTTTTTAACCGTTTAGTCAGGTTTTTTAGCTGCCATGACGCTAAATAAGCCTAAGTTTTGCTAAAAAAGCTTTTTTTTTAAGTAAAAGGAGAGATTTTTCGAGGATTAGGTACAAAATTGAGCAAAACTTCAATTCCGGGCATGCGAATAAGCCAAAATTTGGTTTTTTTTTTGTTTTTTGCCATTAACCGTTCTCAATTTTGTTTGTTGGCCCTTTCCTTTCTGTTTTTCTCGGCCCTTTCACACTGGCTACCTTTTGCATTGTATGTTCTTTCTGGCTGCAGTGAAAAGTTGGGTGTTAATTACGGGCTAAGCCTAGAAATGGACCTTGATCAATCATAGGCGTTGTGGATCATTTTACCACCGTTTTTGCACCAAAACTGATAATGTTGTTTTTCGATTTGCGACGTCGGAATGTCGTCGATATCTAAACCTGACCATTGTGCGGAACGGGCTAGCCTAGCACTACTATCTGCTTATCAAGAATATCTGATGACATTTAAATTGATGACGTCACAAGTGGTACAAAGAGCACGACCATTAATTACGCTTATATGCGTAGTTGGTATTCAAAGGATTAAATGTTTTAAAAAACCGCTTCTTTTTCGAATATAGATACTGTTACTATATACTTAAATCGCTTTACCTCATATACTTGTCATTGTTTATGGAAATACGGACACTAGCAAGGGTCCCGAGAGTGTCCGGCCAAATACAAGTTTGACTGTACTGATATCGAAGTATGGAACAGAAATACATTTAGGTAAGTTATGTGAGTTTTAGTTCGACATGCATCAACATCTAATTTCTCCGTAAATTGTCTTAAAAAGGTGGTCACCCATGTCATGAGAATACAGGAGTTAGTCGGGCGCAAAGAAATTTTCGGGAAGTAAAGCTTAGAAATGAAATGAGATTCCAAACAAGAAGATCTTGTTAGCCCGTGTCATCGGATGATTTATACTTGTATTTTGTCTGCACCCAGTTTGGCAGTTTCGTATTTCTACAAACGTAGATAGAACTGTTGTCGGCTGGAAATCGGTCTGGCTTCAAATAGGCTAGCAAATAGTCAAGCCTTGACAGCTTTGGCTGCCTTAGGAGCACGTAGCGTGGCATATCCAACAAGTGCGTGTGGGATAATTATTTTAAAATAAAATAATAAAAAAAACGCCCCCAAAAATTTCGCATACGCTAACCGTATTTCTAGAGCATGGTATAATTGTTGAATATTTCATGATGGCCAAGCCAAGGAAAACTCTTGAATAGCATTATCCAATGCTCCAGCCTTTGATAAAACAGTTACTCGAATAAGTCTGCAACAAGGACTCAACTGCAGCAAGAGAAAATGAGGTGCATAATCTCTTGACTGCGGAGATTTCTTCACTAAAGGGCGAGTGTTTTCGGAAAACGGAAACAGTTATCAATAGAATTTAATTGGATATCGGATTTTTCGCTATAAAGGCTGGTTTTCATAAGCGTCGGAGTCGTAGTTGGAGTGGTAATCAGAAGCGTAGAGCGATATGATCTAGTGAAAATCAAACCAACAGAATCAGAAGCAGAACACCCATTCCGCCTAAGACCCCATCGCTTATGATCTAGTGAGAACTAGATTGTCGGAGTCGGAAGCAGAAGCGGAAAATGATTGCTACAAGATATCATAGTCTCTTGTTGGTATTGCGATCGCTTGGTTCTACCGCTTCTGCTTCTGGCTCCAACAACCTAGTCTTCACTGGTAGCGACGGAGTCGTAAATGGAATCGAAAGTACTGGAAACGCCGTTCTGGTTCTTCAGATTCCGATTCCGTCGAGCTTGTGACTCCGCTTAAGGTGGCCGAACACAGTGCCTATGCCCAATTCACCATTACTTTTAAACTATTTATGCTTTGGCGCCCGTTTTTTGCAAGAGTCAAGGTTAACCTCAGAAGGGCTTATTCTCGCATTTTGGCTAAGGTGTGTGCTGTTGCCATGGCAACGGGGCTGGTTAAAAACAAGGCTTAAAAAATGGTTTTTGTTTATTTAAAAAAAATCCAGTCGTTAGATTTTTTTCATCATTTGCCCACTACGAATTGACTTTAAATCCCTTCTGTCAACACTGTTCTAATAAAATTTTGACATAGACGATTTTCGTAATTCGCCGTAAATCGTTTTCACTGCATGTTCTGAATTATTTAAAATTCCCTATGTCAAAATTCAGATTTTTTGTGATAGATCATTCACGTGGTTTCTGAACTACTTTTTTGCCAAATTCCTTGAAATTCTAACGACTGGATCGATAGAAATCAGCAAGTTTCTACTAAAGCAATCGGTCTCAATTTTGCGAGCAACTGCGCATGCGCTGCATTTAACTGGGTTCTTGCGGTAACAAAGAAAAAGCTGAGAATTGCTAGGTTCTTTGCATGGTTACCTTTTCTAATATATCTTTGCAATAAAAGACTAAAGCCATCAATACATTGCGTTCAAATATAGAGAAAAATAGCACAGATACTGCGGCTGTTGAGTAAATAAAATGATTGCTCTATTGACGGCATGTTTGTTTTTTGCGATACTTGTGCGCGCGCTGAATTGCATCAGCAAAAGCGCGCGCGAAAACTGTGTTCGGCCACCTTAAGGCCCGGTTCAAACGTCGAACTTTTTATGAGCCGAACCTAATAGCCCCAATTAAGTACATGACGATATCGACGTTTGAATCAGTTAAGTTCGACAGACACCCTGTTCGACAGATATCATTTGGATCGACCCGAGAATTAAGTTTGACATGGCCAGTCGGTCAGTTCGACTACAGAGCGACTCCGATTCAAACGCCGAACTTTTCATGTACCGAACCTAATGAATACATTACAAATACATTAAATAAATTAATTTTTCCCACAGTTCTGTACGTTTCCTATTTTTGTCATGCGTACACAGCTTATTCTGATCTTTTGGAACGAAATGGAGGGAAGAGCGGGAAGATATGTGTTCCTCTTGCTTCGAGAGCACGAAATAAACTTGCTTGATGTGTATAAACCACTTCTGTATGCGGCGTTCCGTATTTGAAAACGATGAGAGTGTGGCAGGTTGGAAAGCAGGCAGTTCGGTGGCGTATTGCAAGTCATGTTTTTGAAAGAAAATGACAAAATAAATTAATCTTGAAGAAATCGACGACAGGAACGAACTGGACGAGGAACTGTGATGCTCTTTTGGGAATAAGCGATAACAAAAGGCAAACCAAATTCAAAAATCGTCTTCGGTTGTTTAAAGCTAACTGCATCTGGAGTTCGACTCTTTGATCATGTTGATTGCACTTGCAAGAAAAGCAAGCTCTTCATTCCACAATTTGTCTTTCCCGAATTTTTTCTGCCCTTTTGCTCAGCAATGACCACCGTTTGCAATAGTGTCTCTTTTATTTTTGCAATTCGACTAAATTAGGTTCGACGTTTGAATCAACTGCCGAACTCATTTGTTTAGGTCGACCCAAATTGGTATAATTTAGGTTCGGCACATGTTAAGTTCGACGTTTAAACGGGGCCACTGATTTTTGATTTACACTGAGTCATTAAGCGCTCTAATGAATCCGGCTCCGACTCCGTCGCTTGTGAAAACCAGCGTTATGTGAACTGCACTTTGAATTCAATATTAGTGACAGCCAGTGATCAGGTGCTCGATTTTTTTACGAAATAAATTAGACGTGGGCACGTCTGGTTCAAAAACACGCTCAATAAAGGATTCTGATTGTGTTCTGCATGCAAATTCCGTTAAACTGAGTTTATCTGACAAGACATGTAACACAAAATAACAATGTAAACTATAGTATACTCACCGTTTGGAAAGATTCAGGAGGAATTCATCAAAGTAGCAACACGATAAAGACCGTCTGCAAACAACAAGGAATTCGAAATCAGGAACTCGAAAGTAAAAGCTTAACCTCTCCCACACAGCTCGTGTTAAGGTTACACAGGATACATGGGCGGGTGTCCTTCAAAAAAAAAAATCGCACCTGCGTTGCTTTTAACAAACTATATATCAATAGAAAGGTTATGAACTGTAGAATTCGGAAAAAAGTATCCGCTAATTTGGTCGCCCCTTTCTTGAGAAGAAAGAAGTTTTGAAACGGAAAAAAAGCCTGAGCAACAGTTGTTTCCTTTCCTTTTTTCAGGCGGAGAGATCGAACAAGCGAGACTGGGGTGAGCAAAAAAGTGGGCGAAGTGGGGAGGGGGTGAGCGAGAAAAGGAATCGCCTGCAGTCAATCCTAAACATTTTACCGAACTCCGCTCACCCACGAACGGGGAACAATAGTGCAATTTGATTGGCTAGAAGCCCGTCAATCAAAAAAGTATTCGGCCGAATTAATCGGGTACGCAAGCGGTGTTAATCAGCATCAGTCTCTCAAAGAATGTTAGGGTATTTCTGTATTCTTATTGGTTATCTTTTTAGACCAGTAAAGTTACAATATCGAATAACTTGCCGACCCTGTTGCGTTCGCGGCAGTCACAAGAAAAATATCCCTCGATGATACAAAAAAATCCCCGACACACTCTTGTTCCTCGATACTTTTTCTGCCAGATTTCGTGAAAATCGGCCGACAGACCATTTCAGCTTGGACGGTTTGTTGCCCCATTTCAACTCTCGAGAATTCTTTCTTTTAGATTTTCACATAGTCGCGTGTATATGAATGATTAATTTTTAGATGGATAAAAGAACAATTCTCCAAAGAATATCACGTGGTCTGTAATGTAAAAACAAACCGCCCATTAGCTAATAGCTGGTTTTCATATGACGTCACCAAAATTTGAACTTCAAAACTATTGATCTTCCTGAGATTTTACTTAAATGATGTATAAGAGCAGCTGAAAACTAATACTCATGCGAATTTTCGTTCCGAATGGGTTCTTGGTTTTGAGATACACTACGCTTGAATTTCTAAGCTTTTGCGTGACGCGGCGTTTACATGACGGCCTGGAGAGCTGTCAGGATGGTTAAAAAAGTGACTTATTTCGGGGAACTTGGCTTTCTGAATAGTTCATGTCTTAGAAAAAGTATTATTTTAATGTTTTAGAGTTCCTCGAGGGATAAATTCACGCTTTTGTAGCAAATCTCAGTGACAGATGTTTCTGTTGGTTTCCGGCCGCCATGTTGGTGCCCATACGGATGGGCACCAGCATGGCATCTCCATACAAATCTCTATAAATTTGGGTAAAAAAATTGCTCTGCATATCTCGCATAAGAAAAATTGCTGTGACCAGAATTTTGGCGAGAGTCTTTGCATATTTACCTTCTTTCATTTCCCAGATTCTGGACTTATCTATTGACCGGTTTTGATTTTTATTTTGATCTATTTTGAATTGCGTGACACTGAAAACCAGCAATTACAGAGGTCTATTGTACATAACCTAATTCACTTAAAGAGATGGTATTCTCGCGACAAACTATTGCAAGTTTTCGCCGTTTGAAGAGTTGTAAACATATCACGCCTTTACTCGAATGCATGTCAACAGAATATGTCGCCAGCCAATGAAATCATGGCACCCCCTAGCGTTCAGAGCGAGTGAAATAATTTTCGCGGGAATTCCGTTGTCCTAGTTGAACTTTAGCGTCTTCAGCGTGCATCTATTTAGAGCAGTCTTCCTTCCCTGCTTGTGAGAAATGGACCAAGAGAAATAAGTGGGGTAAGAGTACGGGTACGAGCACGCGCAATCCTTGACACTGTTGGACAAAGTTTCCTTCCCTTGCATACGGCGGCTGCGCCCGCAGTGCGAGCGGCAGGCAAAACTCAGCTGTCCTACCGAAACGACACGATAATACGCTTTTTCTTCGCAGCTAACAAAACTAAAGACAATGCTCAAGTTGCTTTGGCCTCTTCTATTAGTTAACCTGAGAATTCTGGGTTTAATTTGACGAGGAACAGCATATTTCGTTCAAAACAACACAACTATTATCCTACCTGGCGACACCCAACGTACAACGAGCGAGTTGCCATGCCGGACGTTCGCGACCCATTTTTGGCGCCAAATTAGAAGCTTGGTGACACAAAGTGTTTCGTACATTTTACTTTTTATCATCTAATATGGTTTTTGGGATTGTAAATTCCTTTTCGTGAATATTTAATGCCATCTCCAGTGAGAAAAGTTGTCTGATTTCAATGCCTTTCCTGTTAACATACATTGCCGTCAGGACAGTAAAGTTTTTTCCCGCCTGCTGAATCCTGATTGGTCAATTCGGATTCCCGGCGCACCAGCCGTATGCAAGGTCTTGCCTTCGAGAAATTCCGCTTTTGTCATCTTGTTTAAAAGGTCCTCGATTTGATTTTTTTCGTGGTCCAGGGACTTTTCTCTCCTTTTTTTAGCTCGTTTCATGAGCACAATAAGGAATGATGGATAGGATGGCAGAACAAAGTGATTCGAGAACCAAAACTGCGAAATCGCCTGTAAACAACCTCGTCAACCCCGCCAACCTTGTTCCCGCGAAGAGCCTGGGAACCAGGTTAATGAGGTCCCTGTAAGAATTAAGAGCTCCCAGATGAAACCGCTTCGCGCAATGAGGATTATGACACCTGACTGTTTTGTTAACTTTTATTCAAAAACCTCTTTTTCTGAATATAAATCGCGCGCGTTTTAAGATTTTACCTGCATTTTTTGGAAAATATTAGATTTTGTAGCAACCGTTCTTTTTGTTTAATACCTCTCAAGGTATGGTGTAACCTTACTTGAACCAACATGTCTTTGAGTCTATATTGAAATCATTATTAGTCTTCATGTGAGTTGACCAGTTAACAAAGGTCTGAAAAGCTTGCTGGTGAGTACTTTATCCCCAGTAGGATCTAAATTTCGAACAGGTTTCGGACGTTTCGCTCGGCGTTTGATGCGCCTTTGATATCTTCGCATGCTAGCGGTTGGTTACATGCAGAGGTTTGCGTGACTTAACAAGCTAGGTCTCACGCGATACACAGCTTAAAGGGAAAGGACGGCTCAAATAAATGTCACCGAGTCTAGAAATAATTCTAGATTTAAATATTGTATACGTTTACCGCGAGTTTTGCATGACCTTAACTCGCCATCCGGGGTCCAAAAAACAATGCTTGCGTGATTTAGTTTGCGTGATGTCATAAAGTGAATCACCCGCATGGTGTCAGGCGACGATAGCGTTTCAAAGCCAGAGCCAAAGAATTCTTGTGGCCATAAAAATGCGGTCAAAATATTCCTAACATGAAGGTCGATTGCGTGAAGGAACAGGTTGTTATAATTATTACTCTTGGATATTACTTGTGCAGAATACGTAGTAAGAAGGTTCAGGAAATTTCAGCCCCGGAATCTGCAGTGATTAAAAACACCGGGTTAACATCATCAAATCATTAATACAATGTCAGTCTTGCATTTCACAAGATTTTACGCACCCGACCAACAAAGAAATGTTTTAATTTTCGCTGTGGCTAAATGACCGCAAGCCGGTCAAGGTTTTAAAATCACTAGATGACCGGCAGTCTGATATTTTTCTCAAATTATAAGGAATCGAAGGAACCCATCCAATTCAAACTACCATATGTCGATTAAGAACTGCCAAGCGATCCAGAAGAGCTGCATAGATCGCAAGTCTAACTCTTGGTTTACGCTCGGCTCAGAGAGCGAGACCATAGTTTGTGACACTTCACGATTTTTTTGGGTCGACTGCCGGTCGCGGTTTTCAAATCACTAAATGACCAGCAGTCTGATATTTTTCTCAAATTTTAAGGAATTGAAGGAACCCATCCAATTCAAACTACCATATGTCGATTAAGAACTGCAAAGCGATCCAGAAGAGCTGCATAAATCGCAAGTCAGCCACAGCGTTTAATTTTCAGGCTCAATTACAATTTATCTAGGACCCACAAAGCTCTTTGCATTTCTTTGTATTTTGGCCCTTGTTCAATAAACAACAATGGAATTGCTGTCTGAAACAGATTGCTGTCTGTCTCATTCACGGCTTTCGGTTGGTTTCGGGTTTCACAATGCCAGTGACAGGTAAAATTACACTTTGTTTCTCAAGACACGGTATTTCTCAGAATTAAAGTTTAGCCTGCTTTAATTCAAGAAGGAAAAAGATCTGGAATTGCGTAAGCGATATAAGCGTACCATAAAAAATGAAGACGTAACCTGTTTTGGCCCTTGTTCTATAAACAGATTGCTGTCTGTCTCATTCACGGCTTTCGGTTGGTTTCGGGTTTCACAATGCAAGTGACGTGTAAAATTACACTCTTTGCTTCTCAAGTCACGGTATTTCTCAAAATTAAAGTTTAGCCTGCATTAATTAGAAGGAAAAAGATCTCGGAATTGCGCAAGCGATATAGGCGTACCATAAAAAATGATGACGTAACCTACAACAAAATTTTAAAAACTTATCGCGACTTTTCCAATAAATAGAAGAGGTCCCTTTACACCAGCAAAATTCGAGTCCATGGATACAAATAAAGGCAAAATGTAGCTGGCACTTAGCTGTGGTACATAATAGTTGAACTGAGGTCAACCGTGCAGGGGCACCCAACGGATCGTTTCGGTAAATTATCTGTTCGGTTGGCTTTTAATCCCCTCTGATTTTCTGCAGAGAATTGTCATCTCGAACTTTCGTGACATGAGAAATTTAATGCCTGTTGTTTTCGGATTGTTGAAAATGTCGGTTAGGGTACCGAAAAAAGGTCAGCTATCATTTTCGGAAAGGCGATAACACCTAAGGTTTTCAGGGAATGGACAAAAAAGCTCTAGTAAATTCGAGAATACTCAAGTGCCCCTTGAATAACCGGACAGATAATTTTTTTTAGCGCAACCTAAAATTAACCTACGGAGCTTTGAAAGTACTAAGTACAGAGAGTCTAAAACACCGTTTAAAAGCACTTGAGAGAAAAAAGGTCGTTGGGTGCCCCTGACCGTGTTGAATTTCGAATTCTAGAACATTCTAGAACAAGTGTACGTTTCTCTCTCCTTGTACTCAGCGAGACAGAGATTCTCTTCTCTCTCCGCGTGTGAGAAACGACAGGGAACCTCTACCCGTAACCACTTGATTTAGCGTTAATAGCGTGCATCTCGTCGAGAAGAATGAGAAGGGGATCTTTGTCTCATAGGGTAATCTTTTTGCAAAATGCAACTAGAAGGAAAAACCTTTCATTACAATTCAAAACTACTCTGAACTTCCCCAATTCTTCGATACTTCCCATCCTCTTTTGATATAGTCTGGCCCCAGACGTTTAAGGAATGTTGTCGCTAACAAACTGGAACTCAAGTAAACTCGAGCTTGCGACAACAGAAGACTCACAGGCACTAAAGGCTTAATTTTTTCCTCTAACTGCTTCGCGAATCAATTTGCTTGTGTTAAAATCACAAAAGCAGAATGAAAAACGCTCTACCGGAGATCACTGGATTCGATTTCCGATCACATACCTTCACTCATGATCAGTCTCGTCCCTCTCTCGAAGTCTTTTCGGTCGCAGCAAGCGCTACACACGAGTTACCGATGGGATCTACTTGGAATCTTTTGTTCGCTATAAGTGAACTGTGCTTTAAATTCAATGTTCATGATAAGTCGCGATCAGGAGCTCTTAGATCAAGTAAATTATTCCCGGGCGCGTCTGGTTCAAAAACATGTTCAGTAAAGGATTTTGATTGTGTTCTGCATGCAAATTCCGATTAATTTAGTTTATCTGACAAGGCATGCCACACAGAATAGCAATGTAAACTATAGTATACTCACCGTTTGAAAAGATTCAGGGGGAATTCAGCAAAGTAGCAACACCATTAAGACCAGTCTGTAATCAACAAGAAAATCAGGAACTCGAAAGTGAAAGCTGAACCCAGGGTAAACCACTCCCACACAACTCGTGATAATCACATGACATCGTGTCTACTTTGAAATCATCATTGTGCGTTGACCCGTTTAGCTTGGAACACTATGTAGCTGTTTGCTTTAGTAGTACCTGGACATTTCATTGTCATGCAGAGGTTTGCGTGACTTAGAAGGCCTCACGGGATACATAGCTAAACGGAACGAACGAGGCCACAGCCGATTAAATGTCACAAAGTCGAGTAATTCTTGATTTTATGCGTGATTTAGTTTGCGTGGGTAAGGAAATGAAACCATACGTCACGCGAATCACACGCATGACGTTAAGTGCAGATGGCGTTTCAAAGTTATTCAGTGTTTTGTAAGTGTGAGTATAAAATTGCGGCCAAAACATTCTTTACATGCTTGCCGATTGAGTGAAGGATCACATTGTTATTACTGAATTTTTCAACTGACCTTTTAGCCAAGAATCTGAAGTGATTAACAGCTATTAACACCAAGTTGGTCTTGAATCACAAAGAATTTATACGCGGCCGATCAACAAAGGATTGTAATATACAGGCCCAATTTACCAAGGACACACAAAAGCTCTTTTGAAAGCGACGTGCCCAGCCGTCGTTCTATAAACAAAGATAGAATTACTGTCTGGAACTGTGACAAGGCAAACATCAAGATTACTAGCAACCTGTTTTTCCTTCACCTCCGCCGAATGCTGACCAGAAAAGGGATTCACAGATGCAAGGTGTTCGTCGAGTTAACATTTTATAGTCCAATCCCTTAGTAAGTGAAATACCGCAAATAAAGCCCTATAAACCCTATCATGGGGTTTTCTATAGTCTTTTTTTGTGTCTAGTGCGAAATTATCTTGTCGTTGTGCTCTAATAGTTCCAACGAATTCTCTTCTACAGACAACATGGAGAAGAACAACCTCGTTCCCAGGCTCTCTCTACTCAGCATCCCTCGGTTCCAACATAGGGAGGCAGAGGAGAGAGCGCCTGCGAACGGGGTTGGAAGAAGAAGACCCCCGCTCGCTTTTACTCGGGGAGAGGAGGGAGTGCTAAGAGGGAACAACCTCGAACCTCGGGTAGAACTTTGACCGTAAACAGCAACACAGAATGTATTCAGCACAACTAGCTTTATATTTATTATCATCACATTCTATTATTTCACAAGTTGTTTTATTCCGTGTTTTGGCTTCGTGCCCTGAGTACCACAAGATAAGAAAACACCTCTCGGCTCAGCTTGCTGCTAGTTGCCCTAGTTGGGTTGTCACGCAATGCTGTTCTGTTTCAACGTACTGCCTACACTTAATGCGTGACATCCAAGTAAACTATGTTCTCAAACTCATTCATAATTCATCAACTTTAGCCAAAAGAAATCATGATCGTGACGGTGTTTGGATATCTGATCTTAATATTAGCATAGATTTTACGATTTTATTTCTCCGTTTACTCCCTAGTTTTAGTTTCGATTGAGAAGATATATCAAACTCTCAAGACATGTTTGACCACATTTCCGAACACCTCGAAGTTCTTCAAAAATACCCCGCTGCGCGTCTTATTTTCAACTCTTTCCTCGGTGTTTGGAAATGTGGTCAAACATGGTCTTTCTCGTTTGTTCAAGGATAAATTACTAGACCGTGAGAGAGGTAATTTGACACAAAAAAACCTGTCTCTTCTTACTGTTAAACTTTCTATCGATGAACAAAAACACAAACATAGAAAGAAAGAGAAAGAGAGATCAAGATTGGTGGGAGAGTTGCAACACCGTTTTAACGTCTTCAAAGTAACCGTGACTAAACTCAAGCAGTGACACTCGTTTGATTTTAGTCAGCTCCTGCAACGGACTCTAGCACTGATTGAAGTGTCTCGAAGTAATTCTGTGGAGAAAATAGAACAATTAAAAAAATGTAATTCGTTAATTCCCTCAAAAAAGTTTAAAAGAATCCAGGTCATTGGCTTGTCACGCAAAACTTCTCCCCAACACAGCATTACGTTGCGTGACAACTCAGAACAGCAGAAAAGAACAGTTCTTGACAGAATTCGAAGTGGTCACCTTGAAAAGTTGAGTCTCTTGGTGAATAATGGATGAACAGCACATCTCACGGATGGAATGCATAGCGAGCTGCGGGCCTCCGATATCTAGAAGCAGATTAAACAAAGAAGAATATGAACATATCAATTATCTTAGCTAGTTTCTATCAGTTCTAGAAATGGCATTATAGAGAAATCACGACTTGATCGTGAGTTGTATTCCAGGTGAAACGAGCTTAAGTTCACGTAAGTACCAAGAGGCAAGTAGGAAAAGCCTGAAAAAACAAAAACAAAAAAGTAGTTCCTCAGGGGAGTAACTTACTACTCTCTGAAGGAAACTCTCCTTGCTTGGCGATCATTCTCTTTATTTTCAGCGCAGAACGCGTAAGTATCTAAATCACAAACCTAAAGTCACAAGACCAAGCTTGGCGGAGAGTATTGGTCCAATAGTGGATCCACAAGGAGAATCATTTCGTACACAAACTTCCTGTGATACAAGGACGCAAGAAAAGAAAAACACTTAAGAATCAATCAATTAATCAACCAACTAACCAACCAACCAATCAACCAATCTATCAATCTATAAATCAATCAATCAATCAATCAATCAGTCAATCAATCAATCAATCAATCAATCAATCAATCTATAAATCGATCAATCAATCAACCAATCAAACAATCTATCAATCAGTCAACCAATCTAACAAGTGATCAATCGTGCCTCTATCCGTCTTGAGTTGAAACAATTAATCAATCAATAATGTTTGCTGCTGAGCACAAACAAAGTGGCCAGAAACTCGAGTTTTTCCTAATCGACTCGCGTGTTTGTCTTACATTTCGCACGCTTGCCAAACACTAATCTCTCTTAAGCTGCATGCGTCTTCACATGTATCCTCACGTTAAGTTGGTGGTCTCTTCCAAATTCATTGCCTTCAAAACAAGTAAGCTCTCTACCTGTATTGGCACTCTGCTCTTCTCTGCGATCAGCCTTACAACACTTGACGACACAGCTGTCGTTGCATATCGCTGATTGCTGTTAATCTTTATCTCTGGACCCTTGTTGGAATTGAAAATAAATCAGTTACACTAAACAAGTCAATAAGTTTGCCAGCATTCACTGTGCCAGGGCATCGACAAAAACAGAAGTTTTTCATTCCCTGCTAAACACCTACACACCACAGCTGTCTAGAACTGGCAAAGAGCAAATAATAAGTAGTTTATTAAAACTCTCTGGCAGTCTTACATCCCGTTTCTTATTTTAGTCTAGTTTTCTATATTTTGGGGGCGTTTTAAATAAAACGATTATTCCATTCGCGCTTGTTGGATATGAGATGACTGATTATAGCCATCTCAGTGCTATACGCGCCTCGTTGGCTATCTACCATCTCACATCCAAGGGGTACTCGTGGAATAATTGTTAAACAGCACTCCATTAGCAAGCTGAAGAAGCACTGAATCGAGAGTGCTTATAGCTCTCAATAGTAATAATTGATAATTAATGACTCAATGCAAGTGCGTGCTACGCAGGCTAACCATAGTCTCATTCAATCTGATTCGTTAATATCCCATATTAACTAACTATCTGCTATTTGTTATTGAGGTTCTCTAGGCACCCACCCGCTGGCAATGCAGAAAGGTGTAGGACAATTGATTATCATAGCCTTGAGCTGTACAAGTTTTTGTAAAGTTACTGTAATAATTCCTGGAGTGTATCCTAATCATATATCATTAAAGTTGAAACTCCATCTTACAACTGTCCAGTTGAACCTGAAGAAAAGTTCAGTCATTCAAATATTTGTATTTCTCACCTTGTGGAGAGCAGGTTTATGATTTTCTTCATGTTTATCTCTGAAAAAGAAATCATGATACATAAACACATTAGAATATGTCTTGCCAAAACATGACATACTGGATAAGTCTTCGCATAGCCTTATTTGTTCATTAATTTACTTTTCATTAATTTTAGAGAGGTCTTCACAAATGATGGAACCAAACTGTGCAATTATTGGTGATCAAATTCAAGACTGGCAGTGTACCTTTACTATTGAATAACGACCAGCGAGCTATAAAATCTTAAAAATTGTTGTCACTGACTTAAAAATCTTAAAAATAGACGTTTCGACTAAAATACTATAACCTTCTTCAGTGACGAAATGAATGTTAACGGCGTCTAAATGTAAATGAGATGTTTATAAGAATGTGAGGAACTCGCTAGGGATTAATTTAGCATTTTGTAAATGTCTGGAATATGCACGTGGTCATTAATTGAGTTCGGTTCGCGAATGGAATGTCACGCTTCCAAGAACAATCTACGAGCTAATACTGAACGTTTTCCAAGATTGAAAATATACAACATAATACAGGAACGAAAAAAAAAAAAAACATTTAAGAGTCACAACGAAGGATCATTTGAAGAACACCACAATATGTTTTGATAGATTGACAGTTGTATTAAGGAACTGGCAACTTTTCGTTCAAATTTGCTTTAGCTCTAGCAAGTTGCCAAGTTCTGTTGTAGTTTAACAAGTTCCGGTTTTCATATTTATCGTGGCAAATGAAATACCCTAATACCACTTCATTGTCAGAGGGAGAGAGGGAGAAAGGAATAGTTTCTGCAGTCAACTTTTTATCAACAGACTATGACAAACTTCGAATCACCATACTGGAAACTATTCGTGAAATTTGAAAAGTAAGCTGCAACTTGTGGATCAAATTTTAGCACAATTCCCAGTTTGGCAATTTCCACTCAACCTGTTGCTTACAGGTTGAGTTGATGGAATCTTGTTCCCATGGCAATGCATGTACAAATATCGTGGTTTATGCATACGAGCCAAGTGGCTCATTAGGCCGGAGCTTATCCTGGTTTCTGTAGTATGAAGCGACTAGGAGTGTTTCTACTCCCCCCTGGATGGGATGCTAGCCCATCGCAGGATTACCCCCAGCACTGAATTCACCGGGACCCATACATACACCTAGGTGAAGAGAGAAAACGTGAGAGTAAAGTGTCTTGCCCAAGAACACAACGCAATGTCCCCGACCAGAGCTCGAACCCGGACCGCTTGATCCGGAGACGAGCGCACTAACCATGAGGCCACCGCGCCTCATAACTAATTGATGAGAGAACCAATCAAATCGCGGATACAGTCGAAGCTCTCTTAACGGACACTCTCGTAAGCGGACAGCTCTACTTACGGCCACCTTGTTTGAAACCCCGTTTTAACTCCCATACAAACTCTGTATTTTTACATTCTCGTAAGCGGACATTCCCGTAAGCGGACATTCCCGTAAGCGGCCGCGGACACTTTCAGAGATTACGAGCTGGACTTTTCCCTGTTTTTAAGCTTCCGTAAGCGGACACCTCAAAGAAAATCCTATTAACAATCTCTGTATCTTGTTTTTATCAATCAACTTCACATCGCCGTTCGTCACAATGATTTTACAGTAATTACAGTACCATATTTCAGTGTCTGTTTAGTCGTCATCCATATTTTTTTGTATTTCCAATACGGTACTGTATTTATTGTTAGCTGTATAAGCTCCCGTAAGCAGCCATCTATCCCCTACACCTCTAGTGGCCGCTTACGAGAACCATTCTCGTAAGCGGCCAGCTCCAGTTACGGACACTTTTTTCGCGTCCCGAGGGGTGTCCGCTTACGAGAGCTTCGACTGAATGCAGTACACCATGAGGATTGTCTGCTGCATGTTCATTAAATAAGAAGTAAATATTAATTATGACGCATCAATTTACTAGGAGCAAGCTACTGGATTATACAGTGTACATACGAATAGTTTGGATGAACTGCATGGGCCTGGTCCGCACTGAGAAGAAATGACTTGGGAATTGCTTCCTCAAAACTGGTTGAGTTTCCACCTGCATTATTGAGAACACAGTCATGAGTTATTCAACATCCAAAGCTTATACTTCCTTTGTGTGATCCCAATATTAATTCCTCCGTCAAAATGGTACACATATATGATTGGAGAAATGAATTACGATGAAATAATAAATGATGAATGTTTCAAACACATACCTACTGACAGACGGCGCAAAATATGCTCTGTTAGCATGGAGCCTGCACCTTGAGCACTCTGTGAACCAACCTATAGCGAAGACATTGTACATGATTGACCAACGAAACAGTAAATAGTGCACTGCATATAAAGATTGAAGAACCAGAACTGCAAAGTTTCGGCACATTAGTTTAGGTATTAGGAATATTTCAAAATCTATTTACCAGCCACCTGAGCTGTTCTTATAAAAATCTAACGTAGTTGCTCCTATTCTAACCATACCAGAAACGTCTAGACCATTTTACAGTTTAGTGAAATGTACCCTGGCCTCTGTATGAAAGTGAGGTTAGGGTTGACCATCAGGCACTAGTTAGTATGGTGATAGGATAATTTTCATTCAAAAAGTATCAACGTTAATTTGTATCATAACAAAGTCAACTCTAGCCCTGCTTTTGCTCAAAGGCGTGATCACTTCGCATGGAACTGCAAAATGGGTTCTTTCCTCTTGATGGCCAACCTATTGCTACAGAAAACCAAGCTGCATGTGCTGCTCAACATGGTCAGCTGTAATGGCCAATTCCCTCTACGAGACTCATCTGCAGGGCATCATGGTAGCTGTATTCGTCAAAACAAATATCAAGTTGAAGATGATGAATACTACTACATGCACCATGATTCCCGGTATGTGCATCTCATTGAGAGAAATAGAAATCGTCTGGCCCCCTTATTCATTTAAATTAATAATTTAATGGCAAGTTGGAGGGTGAAATATTTTCCACTTATATTTCTCAAAAAACTTACTTGTTGCCGACAAAAACCCATACTATAACACTGGTTAACAATAATTTATTGTATACTTGCATTGAGCACTTTCCATTTGAGTGTCAAAAAGTAAACGGTTTTGCATCACTGGCTCACTATGCTACACGACTGGCTTAAATAACTTATGCCACTATTAAAACCAAACAGAAGTAAAACCAAAGCCAATCGTGACTCACTTGCACATGTTTTCTGTGCCTTGGGTCTGCTACATGTAATACTAATTACCTCGAGTTTTGATTGGTTCAGTGGATTGTCTGTGTTCTTTGTGATTGATTAGTGAGAGTAATTACTTTGGTTTTGGCTTTACTCAATCGAAAAGCACTCTATCAGCTTACCTCCTCATTGTCATACAAAGCTATAACACGAATGTTAGGATCTGTTGCCAGAGATGAGCCTTCTAGGGACTGAACAAGGGCCTGTAATTTAAAACAATTCTACAATACCAATCATCAATAAATCACAAAATTGCCCTGAATTGCATAATTATTACTTTTAAATATTTACTCTACATTTAGACTGGAAGAACTTCCACTGGCATAATACGACATGTTCAGTGCTTAGCTAAAGTTAAGCTTGTTAGTCATAGCATATAAGACTTAGAGATTTGGATTGCATATTCATAGCAAGTATTTCATTTGGGATATCCTTTTTAAGAAATAGAAAACATGTTCTCCGCGTTCCTATCAAGATTTAGTATAAATTTACTAGCGTTCTATCACGAAAGGTGTTCTCTGATTGGCTACGCTACTCACTATAGTGAGCATTGTAGCAGAGAGCGCTTGTTAGAAAACTGGCAGCTTCTTCTTTGTGAGCTCATAATCTAATTGATAAATAGAAACATGAGTCGAAGTTTGGGAGAACAGGAAATGCAGCTGTAGGAACATGAACTGACAGGCAAGTGTTTCCACACTATTCTAGAGTTCTCCCAAACTTCCACGAGTGGTGATAGTTGATGAGGCCAAAGACCAAATCAACTATCACCTCATAGAAATCGAGAGTGAATAATCTAATTATTTTTAATTACTAGAATTCTAACTGAAATTTACTTCAAATAATGGTTTCCAATTACTTATCGATGTATTATTAAAGTTTGCACCTTAGAAAGATTGCACAGATTGAATCGTCATTTGAAATTGAAGTTGTGCGTGTGCATTACTTTTTTTTTGAATAATTTCACAATTTTTAAAGCCAAAAAGCCATTTATGTTTTTCTTTTAGTCTTCTCAGGAATTTAATTATCCATTTGCATCAAAATGTTCCTCCAAAACTTTGTTAAAAAGAAAAAAACATCACCATTTCGTAGATGACCTCCAGCCACTGCACTCTAATGGCTGATAGTATACAAGTAGCTCAGCCAATCAGATTGCAGCATTTGCATTGGTATACTAGTATAATTCTACTAAAACTCAATAGAAACACAGAAAACATGTTTCTATTTCTTTTAGAAAACACCATGCGAAAAAAAGAAAACAGCTTGTTTACTTTGATCATCAAAATGTAAATTCTCTTTGCTTGCACCATCATTATGTCACCAGCTTGTGCCAGTTCTGTGTTTCTATCAAGTTATAGAAACACCATTTTAAACCAATCAGCACACATATCATCATGGGGATGTTTTCTAAATACAGATAAATCATGGATCATTAGCCAACTGGAATGAAGTTATATCTGATCAAGATGAGGGCTGGTGACCTTCAGGGATGGAAACATACTATTCACAAGCAGCCAGCTGCCTCTATAGAAAAGTGACTTTGAAAATTAACACCCAAAAAATGTACAATATGAACCTGCCTTAGCTCGAAGGATTGATTTGGCTCAAGGCAAGTTTTCATTAACATGTGGATTCTTGGGGTCTTACATTTGTACAAACTGTTACTGGAGGAAACTGTGATGGAGTCGCCATGCAGCTTGTCGTCCTACAGCAGCAAGTAACACTCGCAGCCAATTTGTGCTTTAGATAAGATACACTGTCACAATCTAGTGTAGAACAATGTGACATAAAGCCATAAAATATTAATATTTTGCTTGGTGCAGCATAGATTTCAAGTGCAATATCCATGTAGGTTGTACCTGAAGAGCACAGAAACAGCTGACTTGATTGTCCAGTCTTGGTGAGAAAATAAACTCTTCTAATGCACCTCCCAAGGTCTATAAAAACAACCACATACATCAAAAAACCACTACAAATGTTTTTCAATTTTCAAGTGTTGAGCAAACTGGACAAAAAGACTGAGGGGCAGAGGAGGGTAGCATAACTATGATGCACACACTTCCCCTCCTGGAGTGGAACCTGAGAGAATAGGGCGCTTGAAGCTTCAGAAACTTGACAAACCATTCAGTGAGAACTCACATTGTAATAAAAGAAGTGAAAACATCAAACTCTATCGCAGGTCTTCATCATTTCAAGAATTATTAATAAATGTTTGTTGTGTTAGCTTACATGAAGTATTGTTCAAGTTAGTTACGTGCGAGATGCATGTTGGTTATTAAAGATGGCGTCTTGAAGTAAACACGTGTTGTTCACTGAAGACTATCGTAAGCCCAAATAACTCGACACGGTGGCAACGGGAAGCTCCCAATAACCTTTAAACTGAAGAAGAAACAGACAAAACGGAAATATGGGAGACCAAGGTGCACACGAGGCTGGAATTCAAGCTGAACAACCTCGAGTAGTTGAAGAGCCGAACGAAGCTGGCGCTCACGCCGCACAACCAGCCGCACAACCACAAGTCGCCGCAGCTGTACAGCAGCCCATGGTTCAGTAAATACCCATGGCGAGTTACCAAGTTCCACCACCTGAAAAGTTCAACTTCAAACCCGAAGAATGGTCCCGTTGGATCAAGCGTTTCGAACGATTTCGAAAAGCGACTGGACTCGACCAAAAGGACGGCGAGAGCCAAGTGAATACTTTGATTTATTCGATGGGTGAAGAAGCTGACGACATCGTAGTGTCATTCGGACTGACAACTGAAGAAGCAAAGCAGTACAACGTAGTGAAAGGCAAGTTTGAAGCTCATTTTGTGGTAAAGAGAAACGTAATATTTGAAAGAGCCAAGTTCAACCTGAGAAGTCAATAAGATGGTGAGTCAGTGGATAATTTCATAACAGATTTGTATTGTCTTGCTGAATACTGCGAATTTGGAACACTAAGAGACGATCTCATCCGAGATAGAATCGTGGTAGGGATAAAAGACAAGAAGCTCTCTGAACAACTGCAGCTGGATTCTTGACTTTAGAGAAAGCAATTACAAAAACCAGGCAGTCGGAGACAGTTAAAAAGCAGCAAACGTTCCTACAGGAAACCAAATCTACCCACCACCAGCGCATGTTGATCGTTTGTCCAAAGGAAAGGGAAAAGATTCTAAAGAAGATATGAAGAAGAAAAAGAAACCACCCAAGTCTAAAAATGGGAAGACTCCTGAAGCACAATGTTCAAGGTGCATGGGTCAACCACACCCAAAGAGACTATGTCCAGCCAGAGAATCGAAATGTAACCAGTGCTCCAAAGTAGGACACTGGGCAAAGGCCTGCAGATCTCAATCCGACAAGAGAGTGGGTGAAGTGAATTTTCCTGGGAGACAAGAAGAAGGAGAGTTCTTCCTAGGTGAACCCACTGAACTATCTGCTGCTCAAAGAAGTACAGAAGATTCATGGAAAGCTAAAGTTTCACTGAATTGACTGCAAACAGAATTTAAATTGGATACCGGTGCGGATGTAACAGTAATTCCACCTAGCCTGTATCACAGTTTGCAACCAGTTCCATCACTTAGCAGGACCACCAGGCTACTCATGGGTCCATGTAAACAGAAACTGAGCTGTCTAGGAACTTTCATAGCAGAGTTGCAAGTGCAAGATAAGATTGCTAAGGAGCAAGTGTATGTAATAGAAGATTTGGAGTGACCTTTGCTAGGAAGAAAGCAAGCTGAACTTCTAAAGCTGATAAGCAGACTTGACAGCCTGAGCAGTGATGACTACAAGAGTAAAGTAGCAGACAAATACCCCAAGTTGTTCGAAGGACTAGGTGTCATGAAGGACAGTTACCGTATCACACTCAAAGAAGATGCTAAACCTTTCCAAGTGTCAGTTCCAAGGAAAGTACCCTTCCCCTTGTATCAGAAAACAAAAGAAGAGTTAGACAGGATGTTGGAGACAGGAGTCATATCCAGAGTTGACCAACCCACTGATTGGTGCGCTCCCATGGTGGTGACCCCGAAGAGCAATGGCAAGGTCAGGGTCTGCATCAACCTGAGCAAGCTGAATGAGTACGTCAAGAGGGAGAACCATCCACTTGCAGCAGTAGACACAACTCTCGGAAGATTGGCAGGTTCCAGAGTGTTCTCTAAACTTGACGCCAACTCAGGATTCTGGTAGATAAAGCTAGCGTGGGAATCAAGACCACTGACAACATTCATCACTCCATGGGGCCGTTTCTGTTTCAATGTGTTGCCCTTCGGAATCAGTTCTGGTTCTGAGAAATGCCAGAAGAATATGAGTCAGATCCTCCAGGGATTAGATGGCGTGGAATGCAACATAGATGACGTTTCAGCCCATGGCAAAGATGAGACTGAACACGATCAGAGGTTAGAAGTAGTACTCAAGCGTCTGGTTGAAGCTGGCGTGACACTCAACCTAGACAAATGCCAGTTCAGCACAGACAGAGTCAAGTTCGTTGGACACGTTATAAGCTTCAGTGGAATTGAGGCAGATCCTGAAAAGCTAAAAGCAATTGCAGACCTACCGCCACCTCAGAACGTGCAAGAAGTGAGGACATTTCTTGGCATGGTGAACCAACTAAGCAAGTTTTCCGCGCACCTCGCTGACAAGACAAAGAGCATCAGAGACCTTCTTCACAAAGGGAACCAATGGACATGGGGAGTTGACCAACAGAAAGCATTTGAGCAGATCAAATCTGACCTCACACGAGCTCCAGTACTGGCTCTGTACGATCCAAACAAGGAAACCAAAGTGGCAGCTGATGCTTCATCCTTTGGTCTAGGTGGGGTAATTCTTCAACTCCAACCTGACAACTCCTGGCGACCAGTCTCATTCATATCGCGAGCGATGACGCCCACTGAAACCAGATATGCGCAAATCGAAAAAGAAGCCCTAGCGCTCACATGGGCATGCGAACGATCCTGGGAGTACATTGTGGGAAAATCAATCTCTGTAGGAACAGACCATAAACCCATGGTGCCACTCCTGAGTACTCACACACTGGATCAACTTCCACCAAGAATTCAAAGATTTAGAATGCGACTGATGAGATTCTACTTCAAGGAGATCAAGCATGTTCCTGGAAAGAAGATGTACATAGCCGATGCGCTTTCAAGACTCCAACCCCGAAGCCAGACAGTGAAGTCAACAATTGACGATGACGAAATGCATGCACACATTGGAAGCGTGATCTCATCACTGCCTGCCTCAGACGCACGATTACAGCAGATCATAGAAGCACAGGAGGAGGATCCTGTCTGCAGGCAGATCAAAGTGTACTGCTGTGAGGGATGGCCTGACAAGTATTCATTAAACGATGCAATGAAACCTTATTGGTCAAGCAGGGGTGAACTGTCTGTGGTGCAGAACATTCTGCTCAAAGCATCCAGGATCGTGATCTCTTCTTCCATGCGTCTTGAGATACTGGATAAGATCCACGAAGGACACCAGGGAATCACTACGTGTCGTGAGCGGGCCAAAAACTCTGTCTGGTGGCCAGGACTCAGCCGAGAAATCCAGGATCTGGTGCAACAATGCAGAGTTTGCGCTCTTCAAAGGGACAACAAGCCTGAACCGCTTATCACGACACCCTTACCTGACCGTCCCTGGGAAATCGTAGCCACAGACCTCTTCGAGCTGAAAGGTGTTAACTACCTTATTGTTATAGACTACTTCTCAAGATACGTGGAAGTAGCAGCCATGCAGAAGACTACAAAGTCAAGTGAGGTCATTAGAGCACTTAAGTCGATATTTGCAAGACATGGGATTCCAGAGCAAGTGCGATCTGACAATGGTCCTCAGTTTGACAGTGCAGAATTCTCTTACTTTGCCAAGGAATGGGGATTCAAGCATAGCACAAGTAGTCCTCGATTTCCCCAAGCAAATGGAGAAGTTGAGCGTGGAGTTAGAACTGTGAAGAATCTTCTAACAAAGGAAAAAGACCCTGCTAAAGCATTACTAGCCTATCGCTCAACACCACTAGCATGCAAGTTCTCTCCTGCCCAGTTGCTGATGGGAAGGTAGATTAGGAACAGCGTTCCGTTATTCCACATCCAGCTGAACCCAGAGTGGCCTGACTTGGATAACCTACGTGCACGAGAAAGCATGAGCAAATTGAAGCAGGAAACAGTGTTCAAAACCAGGCACAAAGCCAAGCCCTTGCCTTCAATTGAACCGGGTACTGAAGTTTTCGTCAAGGACCTTCAGCGGTCACGAAAAGTCATTGAAGCAGCATCAACACCTCGGTCGTATAAAGTTGAAACACCGACCAGCACGATAATAAGAAAACGTGTTCACCTTACTCCACTGCCAAATCAGCAGGAGTAACATGAGCGACCGACACCAATGGTGAACCAAGTTCCCGCAGAAGACAAAGCGGCAACACCTGTTCGGAAGGACATTCCCGTTACAAAGGGAGACATTCAAGTACCCCCTGTAACACCCATTCTTGCTACTAGGCCTAAGAGAATTATAAAACCATCGCTGAAAGTTAGAGAGAATCTAGGTTTAGTTTGAGATGACGCTGTGTTATAAGATTCCATATTGTTTGTCAGTCTTCTCATGCTCAGTTCGTTCCCTAGATACTCTTGAACAATGGGGGGAGATGTTGTGTTAGCTTACATGAATTATTGTTCAAGTTAGTTACGTGCGAGATGCATGTTGGTTATTAAAGATGGCGTCTTGAAGTAAACACGTGTTGTTCACTGAAGACTATCGTAAGCCCAAATAACTCGACAGATTTAACCACGAAAATATGTCAAACATCAATAAAAATCTCCCCCCAAAAGGGAAAAAATCAACCAAAATAAGTGTGCCAGTAACATACTTTTAGTGCTTTCTTTGATATCTGGCAGATTTGGTGATCTGTGTGGTAGACGGAGAGGTTTGGTCTGTATGAACCGTATAGTGTATCTGGGAGATTTCAGGAAAAACTGGGATGGTTGGCATACATGTAGGGGTGTATACCAGCATAGTCAATCACATCCAATCAAATTGTCAAACTCACTTGAAGTCAATCTATGGATTGAGTTTGATAGATTTCGGCAATTGAACGAAATCAATCTCGCACAAAAATGATTAGTCAATCAAACGTTTCATTTCCGAGCTCTTGATTTTCGCAAAACTGTTGCTGAAAATCAATTATAAGGTTTTTGAGACTCGAGTTACTATGGTAGAACACGTGTTTTTTGTGCTTTTGAGACCACATAGCTTGATCTTTGTTCAACGAATTTATTCACTGAACACAACTGAACACAATCCATTAGACTGTGTTCAATTGAGTTGGGTTGCCAAACTCAATAAAACACAATCTAATGGATTGCATTCAGTTGTGTTCAATTGAGAGGTATTGGTTTGGAAATCGAACTCACTCAAAGTTTGATGTATGATTTTGTTGGATTGCCAAACTCAATCAAACTCAATCTACTGGTTGAATTTGATTGCGTTTGATTTCTCCATGTTTGATTGACTATACTAGGATGTGTATACCCTCAACATTGGGCAATTCCAGAAAATATCCATACCCAACCACGGACGGCTTCATTGTTTTAACCCCCCCTTGCCTTCGGAAATTCTAGAATGCGTTACCTCCCCAAGCCCTCAGAATTCCATAATCGTGAACCCCCTACCCTTCGGAATTTCCGCTTTTTTTGGAAGTACATTTTTGACTTGGCAACGCCTATATGAACAAAGAACATGAATTTAGGCCTCCTCAATGTTGTGATCTGACGGCGCCAGGCGACAAGCTTTACTCTTCAGCAACAAAAAACACCTACCGCGTGTGACCGGGCTGTGCAAACTCCTTTTTAAGTCTGAATTTGGCTACAAATATAAACACCACTCATGGTAATTTTCCTCCTCTTTGTTTTCTTGTGTTGTTTTGATGTTTACAAGGCAAAATAGCTCAAATTCAGACTGTTAAAATCTTTTGGTGGTCAAAAATACCGTCTAATATGCTTAATAATCTGGCAGGCATTCCTTGGAAGCAAGGGACTGGTACAAATTTTTTTGCCATTCATCGGACGGGAGACAGGAGTAACAAGAAACTTGCAAGCAGTAAGTAAGATACATGTGACCTTTCACGCGAAAACGTGCATTAACAGCTTTCCGTTTTCTAACAGAATTCTGTTTAGAAGCGTTTGAAAGCCGTTTGAAAGAAATTTGCATTCGTTCGAACGACCTGGGTCATCCGTTCAAAAAAAATTTGCATCCGTTTGAACGGCTTGATCACCCGTTCGGTAGAAACGTCCAGCCGTTCGAACGACTTGCTCACCCGTTTGGTAAAAACATCCATCCGTTCGAACGACTTGCTCACCTGTTCGATAAAAGTGTCCAACCGTTCAACAACTTGCTCACCCATTTGTTGAAAACATCCAACCATTCGAACGACTTGCTCGCCCGTTCGCTGGAACATCCATCTGTTCAAACGACTTGAGTAAACCTTTGAACGGCTTTGATCATCCGTTCAGGAAAAAAATATCAACTGAAGGCATACGTGCGGTTGTCTCTACCTGTTCGCATACTCGCGTGTTCATATCACGTACACCGAAAAAATCCCTTCGATCACTTGAACAGTCTGCTAGCAGATTACGCGACAATCACGAAACATCTCCAAATAATGAAGCTCATAAAGAAACAGTCCACGTAGAAAAATCGAACTATGGTGTAGTTAGCCTGGGATCCAACGGTTTTTGCTTCTGAATCCCGATTCAGAAGTGTTGTTTTCGTTTTCTTCTTCTTGCGTGATCTGTGAGCGAAGACAAAATGTACTGTTGCTAAACTGTTGTTGCCAAAGGCCTTATCTCTGTCTCAAGCTGTAAAGTTATTTTGAGACATTCTCGATTCACACGTTACTTGCACGTGACCAAAATCTTCCACCGTCAGTGATAAAATCTACCGAATGATTTATTCGTGAACGAAAACTCTCACCAAGAATGACTTCAACAAGGTTTAGACTTTTTATGGAGAAGCCGCAAGAAGTTGTCCGCTTGCGGACGCAAAAAGAAGTTCTTGCGCATGCATTATTTTTGGGCTGTACTGAAAGACAAAGGATTGACAAAGACTCCCATAAATGACCGTGTATAAAAGAATTCAGCTTTTTCGATCTGCTTCAGCAAACTGTTACGAATGGTCTCTGCCTTTCAAGTTTACTTTCTTTGGCTTTCAGTGGTGAAATAAAGTAGTAACAGGAGCAGTTTCAACGATTAAAAGCCATCCGTTCGAAATTATTTTTAAGTGAAATGTGTAGCGGCACAGCACCATTCGAAATAAACAAAACAAATTATAATCGTCAAGTTTATAAGCCGTTCGCGACTCCTCGTTCGAAGATTTCATGAGCCGTTCGAACGTTTAGATCACCTGTTCGAAATTATTTTATGAGCCGTTCGAACGGTTCCGCTACCCGTTCGGAATGTTTTACGAGCCGTTCGAACAGTTAGGCTACCTGTTCGCAATTTTTCCTGAGTCGTTTGAACGGTTAGGCAACCCATTCGTAATTTTTCCTGTGCCGTTCGAATGGTTAGGCTACCCGTTTGCAATTTTTCCTGAGGCGTTCGAACGGTTAGGCTACCCGTTCGCAATTTTGTCTGAGCCGTTCGAACGGCTAGGCTACCCGTTCGGAATACTTAATCACCCGTTCGAACGCTCATTGAAACCCGTTTCAAACGGCTTGGTGACCCGTTTGTAACCCGCTTAATAGCCGTTTGTTTCACCCGTGTAACGGAAAGTCATTAATACA